>NW_003546578.1:44401-46142 GCF_000090795.2 Amphimedon queenslandica
ACATAAATCGAACGGAACTAGAAATAGAACTAAATGCATGACCTTAAAGGGAACTAAAACTAGAACTAAAATAAATACATAAATACAAAGGGAACTAGAACTAGAACTAAAGGGAACTGTAAGAAATAGTAAAGTAAAGCCATTTATACTTAGCACCTGGTAGTGAAGATAACATCATACATATTGTATCAAACATCCCACAAGTACAAGGCCACATGACCATTGCATGTGCCCTACAGACTGCAGGCTACAGCCTCAACTGCTCATAGAGAAAGCAAAATGGGAAGGAGTAGTGTCTAGAAGTACTTTAAATATGACAAAGATAGCGATGCAAGTACTTGTATTATGACCAAAGAACTTGGAGATGGAGAGAAGGAATGCAGTCAAGTGCTAAAAGGAAAGTATCCCACTAATCTTAAGAAACACTTGAAAATGAAATATAGGAAGCAATTTGAAGAATGTGAGACAGCAGAGAAACAAAAGGAGCGGTCTACCAGAAAGAGTTTGCCTTCTCAATCACAGACTAGCATAGAAGCCTCAATGAAAAAGCCACCTCTCTCTACACCAAAGAATCCAGTCGTTAGAAAGCTATTACTCAAAAGTAATCAATTTTTGTTGGTACAAGTAATGTTTCCCTTTCTGTCGTTGATAATGAAGAATTTTGTGAATTACTTCAGGAAATGGATTGCAGATATGAAATACCACATCAAAAAAAACTAGGTTAAGATATCGATAAGGTTTGCAGTCAGCTGATGGAAAACATTCAAGCCAAGTTGAACAACGCTGTAGCTATTAGTTTGTGTGCAGATATTTGGTCCAAGACAGGTATGTCAGCATCTGTCTTAGGTGTAACAGCACACTTTTTCACACTCAATTCCAACAAGCGTCATTCCATTTGCATAGCTTTGAAAAGATTTCCATCTCCTCATACTGGTACAAGGATTGCTGAGCTGATTCGAAACATTGTTGATGGATGGGAATTACCTAGAGAAAAGCTGTTTAGAGTGCTGACTGATAATGGAAGCAACATGGTTGCTGCATCTAAGACGACAAATAATGAAGATGACAGCATTGAGATTGAATCTGATGAAAGTGATGATATTAGGAGTACGACACCAGGGAAATTGAAGAGCTGAAGCGAAAGAAATGAGCTTGATAACATAGAAGCTAATGCAGTTTCTGACATCACAAATTTTGAAGTTTGTGAGAGTGATCACCATCATGCATTTGTAGGTTGGAAGCGTATAAGTTGCTTCATACATACTTTACAGCTAGTTGTGAAGAAATTTGAAACTGCTCCAACTTACGAAAGCACATTAATAGCTGCAATAAAAATTGTGAAGAGGGTGAATAAGTCCTGTAGCGCAACAGAACGGCTAATTGAACTAGCTGGAAAAAATTAGTTTCAAATTGCCCCACTAGATTGGCAGAGGCATATTTAGGGGGGGGGGCTGAGGGGGCTTGAGCACCCCCCTCAGGGCTGGGCTCAGAAAAAATTACTGAAGTCCTGGACTCTTGCATCACTACCAAGCCTCTTAACAAAGTTATCTAGCCCCCTGACCATAATTTCAGCAGTTTCCAGTGCTTTAAGGAGCAGTCAGAAGTACCAGAAACATAGCAGTATGCTTAAAATGATCTTGGCCCAACCCGTAATTGACGAAAATGCAGGAAAAGGCTGTTTTACTGCCGTAAAGTGGGTGTGGCCAAAATCTCGGTATGCTTCGCGCCCTTAGCACCCCCC
>NW_003546578.1:46229-51538 GCF_000090795.2 Amphimedon queenslandica
TTTGATATTATTGCTATAGGTGTCTCTACAATCAGGTCTTTGTGATTTACTGGATCACGAACAAAGTACTACTAGTGAAGTTGTCGAGCAGTCAAAGGAAGATGAAGAAATAAAGAAATACTTAGAACGCAAACCCAATTTAGAAGAAAAGAAGATGGATCCTTTGGACTACTGGATGCAAAAGAGGGAATTCTACTCTTTGCTATTTCCAACTGCTTGTGCAATTCTCTCTACTCAAGCATCAACAGCTTTGGTTGAACAAGTTTTTTCTTCTAGTGGAGAAATATCGAGGAGAAAAAGAAATTGTCTATTCAACATGCATTTAGAAAGAGAAACACTACTATACAGAAACAAAAACTATCTCTAATCATTACAATTAATTCAAAAAAATTTAATGATAGTTTTGATTAAAACTACAGAAAATGTCATACTATAAATATAACTACATTAGATTAGTTTGGTTTACTAGGTTTGGTATTGCAACTAGAATTAGAATAATTACTGGAACTACAACTAGAACTAATATTAGTTACAGGTTTAGTACTGGAACTAGAACTAATGCTAGTTCAGGTTTAGTACTGGAACTAGAACTAATACTAAGTAAAGGTTTAGTACTGGAACAAGAACTAGAACTAATACTAGGCACTGGTTTAGTACTGGAACTAGAACTAGAACTAATTAAAAAATAAGAACTAGAACAACACTGCAGCAGATATCAGGGGCATTGAAGTCACCAAGGATTATGACACAGTGCCCCAGACTGAAGATTGACTCAAAGTAGGTGAGCAAGCTAGCATGATATGAGCAGTCAGCATTATGTGGTACATATACAAGGCACAGTAAGTAAGTTTTACTAGGCGTGGCAATCGTCACACATACTATCTCTAAGTCAAAGAATAATTTAAGCTGAGAAGAGGAAAGGGAAGATATACTGCTATATGTACTCTACTACCATGAGTCATGTCTATAGATAGTGAACTGGGAAGGTATTATCTAAGAGTTCTGAAAGGAGTGATTCAACCACGTTTCTGTTAAAAGCAAATATGTCTACAGAGGATGAGAAAACAAAAGACTGAAATTTTGAAAGCTTGTTTACTATGCTGCAAGAGTTCCATAGGCACATGGAAAGAATCAGAGCTAGTCAGGAGGGAGGAGGAGATTCAGGGGAGAGTGGGGAAGAGGCTGAGACATCTTCATTTGTAGAAGGTATGGTGAAAGAAGGATTGGGGCAGATTCAGGGGAGGAGGAAAAGTTCCATGAGTATCAGAGGGAAAAGCAGAGGGGTTATCAAGCAGAGACAGGAGAAACATACAGAGAAAACAGCTAAGGTGCTAATGCGCTCAAGCCTTGATTTATTACAAATGGATTACTTACCACCCTGCCAACTAATGCATCACTTACATACAGTTCTCTTTTCCTCAGTTTGATGTCCCTCTCAGAGTTGATACGTCAATGTCTCACGCAGGAGTATAGATCGAGTTTCGCGTTCCGATACTCTGAGGTCAGGACTGATAGCTACAGTATTAGGGAGTTACAAATCGACAGGTGTGAAATTCATAGACTAAATTCTGAACTGCCAAATGGCAGCTGTAGCTAACTCATCTTCCTCCACAAAGTACTAATATAAGAACCTACAGGTACTCCATTAGGACTGCCTGAAACATAACCATAAATGAAACAAAACAAGAAAAGAGTACCTTCACAGTTGCAGCTATGTGTAAATGAAAAAAGAAATGTCATTGCCCTCTCTTGTTGAGCTCTATCAATTGGACAATAGGTAGGATCATTCAATGCAGAAGCAATAATCTTCTTGGGTTGAAAACAAAGTGTACCGTAAAAATGTCATAATAGCAGTAAAAATAATGTCATAATAGCAGTGACTTGCCGTTCTAGTAAAATATACCTAAGAATAATGAAATGTCCACCGATTCTTGATGCTCTTGCAGTAAAACATTAGCAAACCATTCATCTATCAGTACCATAGGAGCACTATAAGGAAATTAAACAAACAAAAAGATATCATTATGTATTACTTTGCACCTTCAGGAATACCACAACATGCACTAATGTCATCATCTCATCATCATTACACAGTGCTATAATTTGTAACTTACTCATAGCTTGATACAGGCTTGTCAGGAGAGTCAATATATAAAGGCACATCAGCATCCATCGCATCCTCATCCTAAAGAAACAATTTAAAAGCAGAGTTGATTCAGTGACTTCAATCACGACCCACTGCTACATGATGTACACAATGACCCAATACACTACTTTGCAGGCATATATTGGCCTTAGGTGAAGAACACACAATTGAAACCAGGTCAAAAACATTAAAATTTATAAGATTACCCATCATTGTAACAAAAGGATATAGGAGAGCGCAATATTAATGGAAACAAGGCACACTTTAAGACAGAGACAGAAATGGCCAGGTTTAAACTTTACACAAAGCCAGAAACTCAAAACATATTATATATGTACCACACACCTGTATCACAATATTATGTCTATCAATAAAAGTCATACCACATCACTAATAACGATAAGTGCCAACAGGTATAATAATAATGTAAGCAAGACTAACAAGCATTGAGTGCATGAAAATGAAACTAAGGAGAGTTGGGAAAGGTATGTGAAACTCACAACACTTGTCAGTCCTGACTTACTGGATATTCATGTACATCATCAGTTACAATATAGATAGACCCTCGGCCAGCTAAAGATGCCACCTGCTCTGGTTTCCACGACCAATTGCGTGATACATGGGGAATAGTCAATGACTTGGATCCACCACCTAATCAAATACAAGTAGCTAGATTATTTGGAGACATAAATTTTGGTAAATCATTGCACTCCAGTGGTTGTATAGATTATCATGATTAAAATTTGGCAAAAAGGCCTCACGTTGCCAAAATGACAAAAATATGTACCGTATAGCTTGAAATTTTCGTGGAATGTAAATTTTGTGATTTTTGTGGTTATGGGTTGCCCACAAAATCATTGAAGCGCCATCCCTTTACAGGCTATATAACTGTCAACCACGATAATTAAACCACGAATTGCTCCTATTAGGAGCAAACCACAAAAATATCGACCCACGAAAATATCAAGCTATACGGGTAAGTAAATGGAATTTGAAGATCACCCTTCATTGGTCCATCAAAGACAGACCTGGCCTCCCTCCTCACATCATCCTGAGTCTCAGTCATTTTATCATGAAGACCCAAACTGAAAAGACGGTCATGGTTGTGGTACTGCCATTTGTAAAAGTGGTAACCTTTTCTGGTTCTTTCTCTCTGACAGCTACTAGGACAGGATAGAGGGGGCATGGAATCCATGGAGTGACTGCAACACAGCAGCTGTAACTAACCTGTTCTCCACACTGTAGTAGAAACTCGTGACCATCTGCCAAAGTTTGTCTGAACTGACTAAAGACATCTATAAAAATTGAGCATAGAATAATTGGGCGATAGATAAAGAGAAGACCTTCAAGCTCTTTATTTCATTTCACAGTCACTAATGTATTCAACATGAGGTGACGTAAAAAGTACTCTGTCATTAACAATAGGTTCACTTACAGAATGGAGAAACAATGAAGGACCAGACCTCCAAATAAGCATCTAGTTGCAATAGTTGCTCACAAATTAGAACAAAATACTACATAGACGTCAGGGACTTTGGTTAACTGCCATGAAAACATGAAATCTTTTAAGCCTACCAATTGTTTCCCAATCTCCAGTATCCAAAATAGAGGATGATCTCTTATGTCTTACGAGTAATTGAACCTTTGGATCACTATAAAAAATAAAAGATATCATTATGTATTACTTTGCACTTTCAGGACTACCATAACATGCACTAATGTCATCATCTCATCATCATTGCACAGTGCTATAATTTGTATCTTACTCATAGCTTGATAAAGGCTTGTCAGGAGAGTTGATATAAAGAGGCACATCAGCATCCATAGCATCCTCATCCTAAAGAAACAATTTAAAAGCATAGTTGATACAGTGACTTCAGTCACGACCCACTGCTACATTATGTACATAATGACTATGAGGACAATGACCAAATACACTACTTTACATGCATTTATTGGCCTTAGGTGAAGAACAGACAATTGTAATGAGGTCGAAAACATTAAATTTAATAATTAAGATTACCAATCATTGTAACAAAAGAATATAGGAGAGCGCAATATTAATTGAAACAATTAATGGCAGAGACAGAAAAGGCCATGTTTAACTTTTACACAGAGTCTGAAACTCAAAAAACAATTTATGTACCATACCCATGCATTACAGAATAATGCCTCAAACGAGTATTCAAAATCATACCACTTCACTAGTAAATGATAATGGCAAGTGAAAACAGCTACAATACCGTCTATCTGGAAATTTTTAATGTGATTTTAATTTTACTGCATTAGAATTTTGCAAAAATTAGATTACCCATATAATTACATACCACACTCAATAATACATGACACAGTCTAATTTAGTAAAAATTAAATCACAGCACGATTTCAAAACCCCAACGGTAATGACTTAAGCATGAAACTAATGAGAACTAGGAAAGGTATGTAAAACTCATCGGAAAACAACACTTCTAAGTTCAGACTTGCCGGCAATTTTGGTTCATCATATAAGCATACCCTTGGCAAGCTAAGGATGCAAGATGTTGTAGTGTTCCAGACCAATTGCCTGATTAAACAATCCATGACTCGGAATCACCAACTATATCAAATACCCAAAGGAGAGAAAATTTGGACACTTAAAATATGGCAAATTGACTGTATGAGCTATAGGCTGTTTCACTTTCTTTGTCCATGCAGTTCCAGTTCCAAACTCCCCTCCTCAATCAATCATCATTAGTTTCTTCTCAATTTATTTAGTATAGGCCACCCAGAGTGAGAATTGCTTGCGTGGGAAGACTATATATTACGGTTGTAAGGCATGGTTTAGGATGAAATTAATGGACCTTATGCAATGAACGGTCTAATTAACGTGCACCTCCCAACTGGATGAAAATGGCGGATTTTTTGATGAACAGGCAGGCTGAACATTTTCCTCTTTTATCAAGTCATTCTTACTGTAGGAGCTACTTTGAGCTCTCTTTTTGTTTCATCAAACTCTATTTATTTCTCCTGTAAGCTCGTTGATTGTTGTTTTGGCTTTTAAAGCAGTTTTTTATAGACCTATTCTCATCCTTTGCCAATTCCCGTTTTGGTAAATTTTGCTTTCAGGAGCCAAGGCGCTTACCCCTCCAGTGCTATGAAGACAGAAGTGTATTCACCTGAGTCC
>NW_003546578.1:51677-58978 GCF_000090795.2 Amphimedon queenslandica
ACAGTTGTCTTTTTTAATGTCCAGACACTTTCAATTATTGTGTATGTACATGTATATACTTTTTATAATGAAATATGTGTAAATATATGAAGTGTCATGTATACAAATGCAATGTAGAGTGATAACAAGAACAATAACTGTAGCAACAATACCCATTTTTAAAATAATTATAAATATCAAATAAAAAAATTATTAGAGGATACAAATAGTGACGAGTCACAAATGAGTCCTGAATGTGATGATTCCTCTCTGCAAGTACTGAATAGCGACAGACTTTAATACGAAATGAAGTGCTTCTACAGTACAACTAGTGAATTTACAGATAAAGAGTAAAAGCCAGAGAGTTCTTGTATCCCTTAACTATCCATAAAAGACCAATCCTATAGTTTTAAGACGTGAAAGGATGGTCATAATCATCTACACTCCAGCTGCAACATGACAACTGAGTGAGTAATTCCACCATACCTTGTCCTGATGGACTGAGACTAACTCTGATGATAGACATTAGTCATAGGACTCAGGTGAATACACTTCTGTCTTCATAGCACTGGAGGGGCAAGAGCCTTGGCTCCTGAAAGCAAAATTTACCAAAACGGGAATTGGCAAAGGATGAGAATAGGCCTATAAAAAACTGCTTTAAAAGCCAAAACAACAAACAACGAGCTTACAGGAGAAATAAATAGAATTTGATGAAACAAAAAGAGAGCTCAAAGTAGCTCCTACAGTAAGGATGACTTGATAAAAGAGGAAAATGTTCAGCCTGCCTGTTCACTAAAAAATCCGCCATTTTCATCCAGTTGAGAGGTGCGCGTTAATTAGACCGTTCATTGCATAAGGTCCATTCCAGCCGCCATTTTGGTTGACAACTTTCAATGGAGAGCAAATGGGCCGACTTAAAACAAACCTGTATTAAGAATTCTGGAGCAAATTTGACAAAATCTTTTATAGGAGAAGCTTCAAGGCAGCTATTCCTTCTTATAACAAGCACTTTTTAGCCTTCGATAGAGCGATACAGCAGGTAAGTGAGGCATTTTCTTTGTGCCTCCATTGACTTCCTTAACAAAATTGCCAACCAAAGTGGCAGCCAATTATGACGTGTGGACAGATACCGTATAGAAAATTAATGATATTCATATTATTTTAACTCTCACTTCCAGTGATCTATATCTTTTTTATTCCTCCTGTTATTTCTCTTCTCATTTCTGCTTGTTTATTTTTTGTTCTCCATATTTGTTCACTGTGGGCCAGACAAACAGTTTGGCCTTCTTTCAGGACAACTATTTTTTTGTGTCAAGCGCATTAATTCTTATTCTAATTTTGTTTCAATTCTTTGTGTGTGCAACTGTGCATGTTATAGTGTTGTTCTAGTATAGATTCATTATTTTAGTTCTGATTATAGTTCTACTGATAGTACCATAAATGTTCAAATAAAAGCCAGGGCGTTTATTTCCTTAATCAGGTTATGAGACAGGCGTCTATTTGAGACCGGCGTTTAATTGAGACAGGCGTTTATTAAATAATTAAAAATTATCAATGATGACCACATTCAAAAAACATGGCCACCAGAGAAGAAACATTTATATTCAGCAGTGTAATCGGAGGTCATCATGTATATAAAGTGACTTGGACACCATATATAAGTGAGAATCTGACAGCCAACATTGAAGAAGACAACCCACATGATAGACATGCTATTGCCTTAACCAGAAGTGCTGGTGATATTGTTGATCACATGCCTCAAAAAAATAGCTCCATTGTGCTGGTTCTTTATTAGGAATGGAGGTAGTATAAAGTCTGTTGTCACTGGGATAAGAAAGAAAGGCATTGGTTTAGAGGTACCTTGTGATTGTTTGTTGTGGATCACAAAGAATGATTAAGAAGTTGAAGAGGTTACTTAACCAAGTAGATACTCAATCATAATAATTATTATTTATACCAATCAAACTTACTATATTAGAACAATTTTGTTTTAATTATGAATTTATGATAAATGATTTTGCTTTGATTGTAAATTTATGATAAATGAAATGTGTGCATGTAAAATAAATATTAGTTACTGTTCCTCGTCAGAAGTAGTTTCATCATCACAATCATCAGTGTCATCTATACAGGCTTGATTCTCACATCACTAGCAAAGGGATCTTTATCTGCATTCTGAGAATCTGCATTCTGAGAATCTGCATTCAGTGTTTCCATTTCTTTAAGTAACTCCTCTCCTCCAGCTTCACAAGGTTGTCCAGCCTTAAAACAATGGATATGGTTGTCCTCACTACCGTCTGTTTTGGTTGTTATTGCACAACTGCGAAAGGAATCTCTGATTGTCTCTTCTGGAATATCATTTCAAGCCTCTTTATCCATTGGCACAACAAGGAACGAGATGGTGGTTTCAGATTTCCCCCTTTTGTGTACTCGTGCACTGATGGTTCTGATAGCCAAGTGTCATAACTCCTTCTCAGATGACTTTTGAAGGAAGCATTCCACACAACATCTGGTACTTGAATGAACTTGTACATCCACCTGGTATAGTAGCTGTGTGAAGTTTCATCTTGTCCGTTTCTTTTCTGGTTGCCTGGCTAATATGGCATTTGTAAGCATCCCATATTAATAAGCGCTTACTAAATGAAAAAGAGCCAATTATTGAATGAAGATAATCTTTCATCAGCCCATCATTCATCCACCCATTGGCACTAAACTTCACCACTACTCCTGGAATTTTTTGTAACTCTTTGATAAGATGAGTTCCCTTGCCTTTAAAGACAATATAAGGATTGGCACTAAACTTCACCACTACTCCTGGAATATTTTGTAACTCTTTGATAAGATGAGTTCCCTTGCCTTTAAAGACAATATAAGGACGCAACTTTTTACCATCAGCTCGGCCAGTTAAGATAACAGAAAAGTGGTCTTTTTCATGACCACTAGTTTTTAATGGAACAGACTTTGCACCACAAAAATCCACAGTGGTGTCAGACACCTTATCCATCCAACATGCTGTCTCATCCATAGCAAAAATATTTGAAAAAGCGAATTTATGGGCAATCTGTAGTCTTCTAAGGTGCATAATGTAGGTGACAAGTTTAGGAATGGCAACTTCAGGTGTTTTTTGACATACGCTCGTCTTCTTTCTTAGACTGAGGTTTTTCCTTTTCATGAACAGTCGTAGCCATCCTACACTTGCTTTAAAATCAGTACCAAGTGGGTCAGCTAGTGCTTTTGCCTTTTCTCTGATCATTCTTCTGCTTACATGAACATTCCGGGTTCTTAACTCAGCAATCTAATCAAATAATTCATCTTCCATGTTTTCATCCAGTGGCTTTCTTCCAGCTCCTGCTAAACGTTTACGACTACTATTACCTTTCCTTTTCAGCATTTTAAGTGTTGCCTCTTGAGAACACCATTCTCTGATTCGTTTCAGGTCGACTTTATATTCTCTAGCTGCTGCTTTCTTACTCTTCTTTTGCCACAGCTATAGCTTTTAACTTAAAAGAAACATAATAGCACTTACGAGACATTCTCCTTTTCTGCCTAACTAGCCACGTGTTTGATTCCACGTGTAGCCACGCCCATACACATTGACCACACCTACATGCATTGACCATGCCCAGGTGTTAATTTGAAACAGGCGTTTATTAAAGAAAATGGAGGAGACCCCCTGCTTATATTTGAGACAGGTGTTTATTCAAACCCGGCTTCTTTTTGAACATTTACGGTAATACATCTAGTTCTAGTTCTAGTTCTAGTTTTTTTAAATATCTTATGTCTTGGTCTAGTTCTAGTTCTTTTGCTATCTCATTTCTAGTTCCAGTTCTAGTTCTTTCCTTACCTTGTTCCTAGTTCCAGTTCCAGTTCTGGTTTTTTCCACCTTACCTTGTTCCTAGTTCCAGTTCCAGTTTTTTCCTTACCTTGTTTCTAGATCTGGTTCTTTTGCTAGTTCATTCTTTGTCATAGTTCTAGTTCCAGACCTTGATTCTTACATGTAGTTCTAGTTCTAGTCCCGCTTCTTTACTTACGTCATTTCTAGTTCTAGTACTTTCAGTACATTCTTCAGTTATAGTACATGAAAAAGTAACTAATCACAAAGTCTAACCAACGTACTTTTTATTTTTTCTAAAGCATAGTTTCTTTCTCTGGCAACTAAATACATCTCATGTTGTAGTTCTTAACTATAGTTCCATTCTCTTGTTCTAGTTTCAATATAATATAGTTACTTTATTCTAGTTCTAGTTTATAAAGAAATAGTTTACAATTTTAGTTCTAGTTCCAGTTTTTACGACCTGGGGGCGTAGCTCCCAGGTCGTTCCTATAATTGATTTCACCCACATGTGATGTTTGTATACCATATAGCTGGAAAGCTTTGTGGCCAAAAACTTTTGTGGTTTTTATGGTTTGGAATGACACCACGAAATTAAAAACCACAAAATATTTGCAGGTTAATGAGAGGCGTGGAAGCTTCACTAATGATCCATGAAAATAAAAACCATTAATAGACCGGGAGCCACCAAACCACTAAAGTTTTTTGCCATTAAACTTTCTGGCTATATGGTATATATTATTTGTATGTCCACACTTATATTTCTTCTATACATGTTGTATGGGGAAATAACAAGCCTTAGCAACCACCCACCCATGCTCCTTTACGTAAGCGGGTGTGGTCATGGCAAACAAAATGGCAGCTTACACATGGGACCAAGTTATGAGCTCTCTAACAGCAAGAGGACATAGAGATACTGTCTAAAGACTTCTCTAGAAGCATTAGAAAGTAGAAAGAACATCTATAAGTCTTAATAATAACCAAGTTGTACTTGCAAGGTGGTGAAATCAATAATAGGAATAATTTTTACACTGTTACGCTTGTTAAAAAAGTACTAATGTTAATTTCTAGTTCTAGCTCTAGTTCTGGCCTTCAAACCATTGATCCCTCCCCAGGTACTATCCCAGTCAACATAATATATACAACAGCTAGGCCTGATATTGTAGTCATCAATGGGAAATCAATCACTCTACCAGATCTGACTATCTCTATGAACACCAAGGACGGTCTATCTAATGCTCGAGAACGCAAACATGCTAAAGAGAACTATATATCTCTCCTGGGTGACTTGAACAGTCGTAGTTACTCTATAAATCTAATGAGATTGGTTCTCTCGGCCATTTCCAACCTGCCACTGGATCATCTCTCCATTTGATTATTAAACTATCTACATTGCCGTACTATATCCAAACTCCTCACATTATCAAAGTCTGCTATCACCAGCTCAAAAATAATATTCAATTGCCGAAAGTCAACCAAGTGGAGTACATCTCATCCCAATGAACCTCAACTCTCTTAAATGTATAATATAATTTATTTATTTATTATTATTATTAACTTGCGAGATATTAAGCTCAATGCTTTTTTACAACTCTGTGCGAGTCATTACCCACTTATTTCTTTTTCATTCTCTGTTGTTTATTCAATGGTATTTCAAAAAAATGTAGACACCCACTACTTAGTTCTAGTTCTAGTTATGTAGACACCCAATACTTAGTTCTAGTTCTAGTCATAAACACCCAATACTTAGTTCCAGTTCATAGAATTAAATTGAAAAATGCCATACTAGAATTATTTTAGTTCTAATTTCACTGGAACTGGAACAACACTAATGCATGTCCTGTAAAACTTAGTTAAAGCTTACACATTATTTATTTATTCATTCATTATATTATATATCATGATTAGCCAGACTCCAGCAATAAAGTGACTAGTAGTAAGTTTACCTGGTTCTCTCACTCTACATGAAAACTATAGCGGGGGTATGGAATACATGGACCATAGATACTAGAATTCTAGAAAGTAGAAACAGCTCCAAACAACTCCGCATCATCTGCCTCCATGTTGCTCCACGTGTCCTGTCTAATCACATCATGACTGCGCATGCGCACTAGTCACCCTTCACCATTGCTGTACACTAACATGCAAATGGCAGCAGGCCTTCAGCCTCACTTTGATCAGGAAGACTACGGTGATGATTTGGGTGAGGAAGAAGAGGAACAGAGGAGAGAATTGATAATGGCCTGCGTTTCAGGTGTGATTGCAGGAGTTTTTGTGGCTTTCACTCACAGTCAAGTTCTGTAAGTACAATTATAAATGCCTACTAGTTGTGCTTACAATCTGCATTATTATGCATTATTATGCACATATAGAGTGAGTAACAGTGGTGAGGGTGGTGGTAATGGAGTTGGGCGACCATCCCTGTCTCTTGATATGTATGAAGTCGAGTATTTAAGGTCCTTAGGTTTCACCTGGACAGATATAAGCAGGATACTCAATGTAAACCGCTCGACATTGTATAGAAAAATAGAAGGTGCTGGGTTAAATTTTCAGACTTATCTGATACAGAATTAGATCGTGTTGTCAATGAAATAAAAGCGATCATCCGTTTATTGGAGAAGTCAAGATTGCTGGCAATTTACGCTTGAGGCACATTCAAGTTACACATTCAAGGCTTAGAGCTTCAATTCACAGATTAGACCCATTTGTTCATGATAATATGAAATGTGCCATTAGGCGTCGTACATATCATGTTGAGTCACCAAATTACATCTGGCACATCAATGGGAATCACAAATTGATAAGGTGGCGTATTGTAGTTCACGGTGGCGTTGATGGATATTCTCGAGTTATTGTATTCCTGAAACCATCCACCAATAATTTAGCTGCTACTATGCTCTCTCGTTTTGAAAGGGGTGTGACAGATTACGGGCTACTTACATGCATTCGTAACACCACCCACTAACACCACCCACTAATAATTCCAGTGGATTACCAACCTGTTCCAAGATCTCATTTTATGCCATGTCGTCTCCTTTGTCAAGAGCTTCAAGAACAATTTGATCTCTTACCTACTACTTGCAATAATTATTTTGATGATGGAATGTACATGTCTGTTGTACAGTATGTTGGTGAACACAGCCAGTTGCAATTCATGCTCAATTTAAGTAGATGTGTTTATTGTTATTACTTTAGTATAGATATAATTGTTGTGAAACTTTTCGTTGCTTTTGTTTTTCTTCAGACTTCAGTTGTTATAAAAAAATATATAGATAAATCTACCTACCGTACTGAGCAAAGCAGTCTCAGAACACGTGGTGAGTCCAGGCTGGCTGCATAGATACTGCACCGTGACTTGTGTGACAGCATAGATAGAGCTGACTAGTGAGACTTGGAACAGCACCGTATGTAAATAACATGGAGGATGATGAGTTAGCAAGAGTTGTCTCTACTGCCGTTACAGCTGCTATGTCGCAGTTCAGAAGGCAGT
>NW_003546578.1:58988-63283 GCF_000090795.2 Amphimedon queenslandica
CACTGCAGTCACTTTATATATATATGATATAAGCTGGCCTATTAGATGCTAGTATATGTATATATAGACAATTTTGTGGGTCAAACACGTTTTGCAGTAATTCACAGCATGGGTGTGTACTTACTGTATCCAAAGTTCTGTCAGTGATATTGTAGAAAATACCGGTATTTGTAATTATAACCATGTCTAGTTGTAATTGACCAATCAGATTGCTCAATTTTAGGTTCATAAATAACTTACCTACCAACAAGTTTCCCAGCCTGCCGGGAGGTTGAATAAGATACCTCCACCTCCACCATGCCTAGTTGCAACTGACCAATCAGAATGCAGAATACCAGGTTTCTAAATCTATTAGATACCTCTCGGGAACACTTAGAAACCTGGCGCTCTACGCTTATGGTCTTATTAGTCCATTTGTCAAGCTGGGTTGATTCTTTACTGACTAGCCTGTTAGATATGTTGTATGTATGTCAACTGTGGTCTTATTATCAACAGGCTCACAACAGCTGGTAGTTTTACAAAAGTCATGGTAGAAGTATAGGTTATACACCTCGGTATCAGTTTTTATGGCATTTATTAACCTCGCTCAGTTAATAAATGCCACAGAAACCTCTACCTCGGTGTATAACCTGTATATAGTTATACTAGCACAACATTGGCACCAAAGGAGAATTTATCATTTCATTGAATTGAACATGCACAAGTAGAAATTATGACAAAAATATTGACTGACAAGCGTTATTTTGTGGGTGAGAATCTTACTATTTTGTTGATAATACAGGCAATGGCAAAGCTTGCCAAGTTTTATGAAGAAACGTGAGATAGGGGATAGTGGCAAGACATGGCACAAGGAAATAGTGTGTCTGCCACCATCTTACCGTGATGAGAATATGAAAATCCCAATAGGCAGTAGTCGAGATCATTTGTTCAGTTTGGGTCTCATTCAAAAGATTAGCCTTCATTGTGCAATGACTGACGATGATGTAAGGAGGTGGACCTATGAAAAATGATCTTCAATTTCCATTTACTTACCTTCAAGGTACAGATATGCTACCTTTTTTTGTAAGATAATGTGTTGTGATAATATTTTTGTCAATTTGGCAACTTGAGGCCTGTTTGCCAAATTTTAATCATCATAATATATACAACCTACTGGAGCGAAACGATTTACCAAAGTTTATCTATCCAAATAATCTAGCTACTTGTATTTGATTAGGTGGTGGATCCAAGTCATTGACTATTCCCTATGTACCACGCAATTGGTCGTGGACAACACAGCTGGTTGCATTTTTAGCTGGCCAAGGGTCTATCTATATTGTGGCTGATAAGGAACTAAAACTGCCAGTAAGTCGAACTTACAAGTGTTTTTTTCCGATGAGTTTCACATACCTTTCGTAGTTCTCATTAGTTTCATGCTCAAGTTTTTGTTCTAGCTGTTGCATGCCACCTACCATTATCAATGATGTGATATGATTTTTAATAATTATATATTTTTAGACAATATTTTATCACGCATGTGTAACTGGGTAAGGTGCTTGAACTATGTTTCTTGAGTCTCAGGTTTTTTGTAAAATTAAAACCTGGCTTTTATCTCTCTCTGCCTTAAAGTGTGCCTTGTTCCCATTAATATTGCTCTCTCCTACATCCTTTTCTTACAATGATGGGTAATCTTTTTCATTTAATGTTCTAGACCTTGTTACAATTGTCTGTTCTTCACCTAAGGCCAATATGCATGAAAGTAGTGTATTGGCTGGGGCTGATCCACAATTTTGGAAATGGGAGGTGGGGGGATAAAATGGCGCACAAAGCACGCTGTGATTTTGGTCACGCCTTCTTTTTGGCGCTATTTGGTGGTTAAAATCATGTGAAAATCAACTTTTCCACCATTTTTGGAGCTCTTTGTTTATTATATTCATTAACCACAGTAATGTTGCTATATAAACTAGGTGGTTAGCACTTCTACCACTGTTGCAACAATAAAAACATTGAAAATTTTTGGAGTTAGAATGTTTTGGGGGTTGCAACCCCACAAACCCCCCCCCCCTAGATCCGCTCCTGATTGGGTCATTGTTCTCTTAGTTAGTGTGTACATCATGTAGCACTGGGTTGTGATTGAAGTCAGCGCTCCGCTTATAAATTGTTTATAGGATGAGGATGCTATTGATGCTGATGTGCCTCTTGCTAATGACTCTTTCAAGAAACAAGCTTTGGATAAGCCTGTATCAAGCTATGAGTAAGTTATAGATATTGCACTGTATAATGATGAGATGATGACAATAGGGCTTATTGTAATATTATTTGTCAGTCTTCAGAAGAAAGTGATGAAGCTCCATCGCCCAAGCGGATTAATCCTGAGTAATACATAATTATTATTATCTTTTGTTTATTTAATTTTCTTACAGCGCTCCTCCAATAGTACAGACAGATGAAGGTGTTGCTAAACTTTTACTGCAAGGGCATCAAGAACTGACATGCATATTAGATCCTGGAAAGCTTTAATCTATGCTACTATTAGATGAAATCACATTCTCAGACGTCATTTCTCAATTTAAGCCCGTGGCATTTGATCCAATTTTTCCTTTTGTTGTTAATTTTGCTGATGAGCCAGGAATGGATTCTGGTGGTCCTATTAGGGAATTATTTTGTCTTTTCAAGCACAGTTTGCAGCAACAGCCACACCTCTTTGTTAGCACCGATGTTGGATTAGTACCGCTGCATAATGTTTTAGCTGTAATCAACGGAGATTTCGAGGCAGCCGGGAAAGTTTTGGCAACCAGCTGCTTGTTTGAAGGTCCAATTCTTCAGTGTTTTTGCGTTTTGTAGCAGAACTTATTGTTTGTGACAGAGTGCAATCTACGCCTGATGTTGAATGTATTACTGACCATGAAGTCAAGGGGAAGATTTTAAAGGTCTTTTCTTTATCTATCTCCTAATTATTTTGCACAATTTTTATAGATATCTTCAGCCAACTCAGATGAATTTCAGCAGCTTGTCACAAGTGAAGACTATAGTTTTCAGTATGAATGTGGCTTCAAAGAAGTCATCAAGTTCTCAAACAAGAGGGAGTTTGTGAATTGTGTATTAATGCACTATGCTCTTTTCAACATACACTCAAAGCTTACCTCTTTGAGAAAAGGTTTTATAAAGACATTGGATTTTGAAAGTTTGCTGAAGCTAATCCTGAGATATTGCTAGGTATATGTTTCACTAGAACAGCAAGTCACTGCTATTACGACATTATTTTTTAGGTATACTTTGTTTTCAACCCAACAAGATTACTGCTTCTGCATTCATTGAGCTCCTTAGTCCTACCTATTGTCCAATCGATAGAGCTCAACAAGAGTGGGCAATGACATTTCTTTTTTCATTTATACATAGCTGCAACTATGAAGGTTGTTTTGTTTCATTTACGGTTTATGTTTCAGGGAGTCCTAATGGAGTGTCTGTAGGTGACATTTTCTCCTTCATTACTGGCGCTTCTACGATTCCAGTTGTTGGGCTAGAAGAGAACATTACTGTCAAATTCAACGATGAGAATCGCATCCCTTATGCTAGCACTTGATCACCAACTTTAACTATTCCTTACAAGTTTGAGAGCCAAAATAAATTTAATAAGGTAATGACATGCCGTATTGAGTTGAGCAGGTTTTGGCTGTGTGTAATTATTAACTTCGGAAAGTTGCATCATTTACTTTCATTTATAACTGAAATATAATGTCTCCCATTTTAGGCTTTCATTTCTCATCTTTTGTGTTATGTTTTATTCATTTACTCTCTTCTGTAACTATAATAATGATTATCACTTGATGATGCTTTTTTCAAACAATTATTCTTTTGATAAATTTGTTATGCTGCATGCATTTTCATTGAGTTGGTTTTGGTGGTTGATTGCTGTATAGAATTTAACACAAGATTTCAGTTACATTTGAAAAGAATCTTAATTCTGATGCCAGACTTCCAATGTATTCAACAACAAGAAAGTCAAAAGCTCAGAAATGTAGCTGTTAACTCAATAAAAATGGGATCTTTTGTTCAATTATTTATTCACACCATTGTACTGAATTTGTAAGATACCAATTTGTTACCTGATTTCGTTATTTTTATCTGATTTTTAGGCATACTTCATTTTGGGTGAAAAAACTTGGAGTTTTGAGGTTGAAACCTTCAGCCCTACACAAAATAAAGTATGCTTAAACCATGCTTCGCTGATTGAATCATCTTTGAATAGTTATTTCTCAAATTCAGTACAAGTGTAAGAATAGATAATTAAACATGATCTAGTGCTGCCACAGTTC
>NW_003546578.1:63293-65517 GCF_000090795.2 Amphimedon queenslandica
GGCACACTAGATCATATGTTCAATTATCTATTTACACACATGTACTGAATTTGACAAATAACTATTCAAAGATGATTCAATCAGCTAAGCATGGTTTAAGCATACTTCATTTTGTGTAGGGCTGAAAGTTACAAGCTCAAAACTCCAAGTTTTTTCACCCAAAATGAAGTATGCTCAAAAATCAGATAAAAATAACATAAAATCAGATAAAAAATTGGTATCTTACAAATTCAGTACAATTCTGTGAATAAACAATTGAACATATAATCCCATTTTTTGAGTTAACAGCTAAATTTCTGAGCTTTTGACATTCTTGTTGTTGAATACATTGGAAGGAAGTCTGGCATCAGAATTAAGATTCCTTTCAAATGTAACTGAAATTTTGTGTTAAATTCTAAACAGCAATCAACCACCAAAACCAACTCAATGAAAATGCATGCAGCATAACAAATTTATCAAAAGAATTATTATTTGAAAAAAGCATCATCAAGTAATAATCATTATTATAGTTACAGAAGAGAGTAAATGAATAAAACATAACACAAAAGATGAGAAATGAAAGCCTAAAATGGGAGACATTATATTTCAGTTAAAAATGAAAGTAAATGATGCAACGTTCCAAGGTTAATAATTACACACAGCCAAAACCTGCTCAACTCAATACAGCATGTCATTACTTCATTAAACTTATTTTGGCTCTCAATCTTGTAAGGAATAGTCAAAGTTGGTGAGCAAGTGCTAGCATAAGGGATGCAATTCTCATCTGTGAATTTGACAGTAATGTTTTCTTCTAGCCCAACAACTGGAATTGTAGAAGCGCCAGTAATGAAAGAAAAAATGTCACCTACAGACACTCCATTAGGACTGCCTGAAGCATAAACCATAAATGAAACAAAACAAGAAAAGAGTACCTTCACAGTTGCAGCTATGTACAAATGAAAACAGAAATGTCATTGTCCTCTCTTGTTGAGCTCTATCGATTGGACAATAGGTTGGACTAACGAGCTCAATGAATGCAGAAGCAGTAATCTTCTTGTTGGGTTGAAAACGAAGTATACCTAAAAATAATGTCGTAATAGCAGTGACTTGCTGTTCTAGTGAAACATATACCTAGCAATATCTCAGGATTAGCTTCAGCAAACTTATCAAAATCCAATGTCTTCATAAAACCTTTCCTCAAAGAGGTAAGCTCTGAGTGTATGTTGAAAAGAGTATAGTGCATTAATGCACAATTCACAAACTTCCTCTTGTTTGAGAACTTGATAACTTTATTGAAGCCACATTCATACTGAAAACTATAGTCTTCACTTGTGACAAGCTGCTGAAATTCATCTGAGTTGGCTGAAGATATCTATAAAAATTGTGCAAAATAATTAGGAGATAGATAAAGAAAAGACCTTTAAAATCTTCCTCTTGACTTCATGGTCAGTAATACATTCAACATCAAGTGTAGATTGCACTCTGTCACAAACAATAAATTCTGCTACAAAACGCGAAAAACACTGAAGAGTTGGACCTTCAAACAAGCAGCTGGTTGCCAAAACTTTCCCAGCTGCCTCAAAATCTCCTTTGATTACAGCTAAATCATTATGCATCGGTACTAATCCAACATCGGTGCTAGCAAAGAGGTGTGGCTGTTGCTGCAAACTGTGCTTGAAAAGACGGAATAATTTCCTAATAGGACTACCAGAATCCATTCCTGGCTCATCAGCAAAATTAACAACGAAAGGAAAAATTGGATTGAATGCCATGGGCTTAAATTGAGAAATGACGTCTGAGAATATGTGATTTCATCTAATAGTAGCATAGGATAAAGCTGGTCCGGAATCTGAAATGCATGTCAGTTCTTGATGCTCTTGCAGTAAAAGTTTAGCAACACCTTCATCTATCTGTACTATTGGAGGAGCGCTGTAAGAAAATTAAATAAACAAAAGATAATAATAATTATGTATTACTCAGTATTAATCCGCTTGGGCGATGGAGCTTCATCACTTTCTTCTCAAGACTGACAAATAATATTACAATAAGCCCTATTGTCATCATCTCATCATTACACAGTGCAATATCTATAACTTACTCATAGCATGATACAGGCTTATCCAAAGCTTGTTTCTTGAAAGAGTCATTAGCAAGAGGCACATCAGCATCAATAGTCTCCTCATCCTATAAACAATTTAAAAGCGGAGCGGTGACTTCAATCACAACCCAGTGCTACATGATGTAC
>NW_003546578.1:65777-68024 GCF_000090795.2 Amphimedon queenslandica
AAGAGCTGCAAAAATGGTGGAAAAGTTGATTTTCAGGTAATTGTAAACACAAAATAGTGCCGAAAAGAGGGCATTGCCAAAATCACAGCACGCTTTGTGCGTCATTTTATCCCCCCACCACCCATTTCCAAAATCGTGGATCAGCCCCTTCCAATACACTACTTTCATGCATATTGGCTTTAAGGTGAAGAACAGACAATTGTAACAAGGTCTAAAACATTAAATCAAAAAGATTACCCACCATTGTAAGAAAAGGATGTAGGAGAGAGCAATATTTATGGAAACAAGGCACACTTTAAGGCAGAGAGAGATAAAAGCCAGGTTATAATTTTACAAAAAATCTGAGACTCAAGAAACATAGTTTAAGTACCTTACCCAGTTACCCATGCATGATATAATATTGTCTAAAAATAAAAAATTATTAAAAATCATATCACATCATTGATAATGGTAGGTGGCATGCAACAGCTAGAACAAAAACTTGAGCATGAAACTGAGAACTAGGAAGGGTATGTGAAACTCATTGGAAAACAACACTTGTAAGTTCTGACTTACTGGCAGTTTCAGTTCCTTATCAGCCACAATATAGATAGACCCTTGGCCAGCTAAAGATGCAACCTGCTGTGGTGTCCACAACCAATTGCGTGGTACATTGGGAATAGTCAATGACTTGGATCCACCACCTAATCAAAAACAAGTAGCTAGATTATTTGGAGAGATAAACTTTGGTAAATCATTTCGCTCCAGTTGGTTGTATATATAATGATGATTAAAATTTGGCAAACAGGCCTCAAGTTGCCAAATTGACAAAAATATTATCACAAAACATTATCTTACAAAAAAGGTAGCATACTTGTACTTTGAAGGTAAGTAAATGGAAATTGAAGATAATTTTTATTGGTCCATCAAAGACGGATCTGACCTCCCTCCTTACATCATCCTCAGTCATTTCACAATGAAGGCTAATCTTTCGAATGAGACCCAAACTGAACAAATGATCTCGACTACTGCCTCTTGGGATTTTCATATTCTCATCACGGTAAGATGGTGGCAGACACACTATTTCCTTGTGCCATGTCTTGCCACTACCCCCCCCCCTCACGTTTCTTTATAAAACTTGACAAGCTTTGCCATTGCCTGTATTATAAACAGAACAGAAAGATTCTCACCCATAAAATAACACTAGTCAGTCAATATTTTTGTCATAATTTCTACTTGTGCATGTTCATTTTCAATGAAATGATACAATCTCCTTTGGTCCCCATGTTGTGCTAGTACAACTATGTATAGGTTATACACCAAGGTAGAGGTTCCTGTGGCATTCATTAACTAAGCGAGGTTAATAAATGCCATAAAAACTGATACCGAGGTGTATAACCTATACTTCTACCATGACATTTTAAAAACTACCAGCTGTTGTGAGCCTGATGATAATAAGACCAAGGTGGACATACATACAACATATCTAACAGGCTAGTCAGTAAAGAATCAACCCAGCTTGACAAATGGACTAATAAGACCATAAGCGTAGAGCGCCAGGTTTCTAAGTGTTCCCGAGAGGTATCTAATAGATTTAGAAACCTGGTATTTTGCATTCTGATTGGTCAGTTGCAACAAGGTATGGTGGAGATGGAGGTATCTTATTCAACCTCCCAGCAGGCCGGGAAACTTGTTGGTAGGTAAGTTATTTATGAACCTAAAATTGAGCAGTCTGATTGGTCATTTACAACTAGACATGGTATAATTACAAATACCGGTATTTTCTACAAATATCACTGACAGAACTTTGGATACAGTAAGTACACACCTATGCTGTGAATTACTGCAAAAGGTGTTTGACTCACGAAATTGTCTATATATACATATACTAGCATCTGATAGGTCGACTTATATCATATATTTAAAAAGTGACTGCAGTGCTTACCTTGTTCTCTCACTCTGACTGTTGGTACCTCTAAAGGTACTTGGACCTGGTCCAGGGGTCATAGAATCTACTGACTGCCTTCTGAATTGCAACATAGCAGCTGTAACGGCAGTAGAGACAACTCTTGCTAGCTCATCCTCCTCCATGTTATTTACATACGGTGCTGTTTCAAGTCTCACTAGTCGGCTCTATCTATGCTGTCACACAAGTCACAGTGTAGTATCTATGCAGCCAGCCTGGACTCACCACGTGTTCTGTGAGACTGCCTCGCCCAGTATGGTAGGTAGATCTATACATATATTTTTTATAAAAACTGAAATCTG
>NW_003546578.1:68941-71212 GCF_000090795.2 Amphimedon queenslandica
AAAACGAGAGAGCATAGTAGCAGCTAAATTATTGGTGGATGGTTTCAGGAATACAATAACTCAAGAATATCCATCAACGCCACCGTGAACTACAATACGCCACCTTATCAATTTGTGATTCCCATTGATGTGCCAGATGTAATTTGGTGACTGAACATGATATGTATGACGCCTAATGGCACATTTCATATTATCATGAACAAATTGGTCTAATCTGTGAATTGAAGCTCTAAGCCTTGAATGTGTAACTTAAATGTACCTCGAGCCTAAATTGCCAGCAATCATGACTTCTCCAATAAACAGATAATCTGCTTTTATTTCATTGACAACACGATCTAATTCTGTATTAGATATCATTGTGTAAGTCTGAAAATTTAATCCAGTGCCTTGTATTTTTCTATACTATGTAGAACGGTTTACATTGAGTATCCTGCTTATATCTGTCCAGCTGAAACCTAAGAACCTTAAATACTCGACTTCATACATATCAAGAGACAGGGATGGTCGCCCAACTCCATTACCACCACCCTCACCATTGTTACTCACCCTAAAAGTGCATAATAATGCAGATTGTAAGCATAACTAGTAGGCATTTATAATTGTACTTACATAACTTGACTGTGAGTGAAAGCCGCAAAAACTCCTGCAATGATGTCTGAAACACAGGCCATTATCAATTCTCTCCTCTGTTCCTCTTTTTCCTCACCCTAATCATCACTGTAGTCTTCCTGATCAAAGTGAGGCTGAAGGCCTGCTGCCATTTGCATGCTAGTGTACAGCAGTGGTGAAGGGTGACTAGTGCACATGTGCAGTCATAATGTGGTTAGACAGGACACGTGGAGCAACATGGAGGCAGATGATGTGGAGTTGGTCGGAGCTGTTTCTACTTTCTAGAATTCTAGTATCTATGGTCCATGTATTCCGTACCCCCGCTATAGTTTTCATGCAGAGTGAAAGAACCAGGTAAACTTACTAGTCGCTTTATTGCTGGAGTCTGGCTAATCATCATATAAAATATAATGAATGAGTACATAAATAATGTTTAAGGTTTAATTAAGTTTTACAGGACATGCATTAGTGTTGTTCCAGTTCCAGCGAAACTAGAACTAAAATAATTCTAGTATGGCATTTTTAAATTTAGTTCTAGGAACTAGAACTAAGTATTGGGTGTTTATGACTAGAACTAGAACAAAGTATTGGGTGTCTACATAACTAGAACTAGAACTAAGTAATGGGTGTCTACATTAAAAAAAAATACCGTTCAAGAAACAGAGAATGAAATAAAAATAAGTGGGTAATAACTCGGACAGTGTTGTAAAAAAAGCATTGAGCTTAATATCTGGCAAGTTAATAAATAAGAATAAATAAATAAATTATATTATATACATTTAAGAGAGTTGAGGTGCATTGGGATGAGATGTACTACACTTGGTTGACTTTCGGCAATTGAATATTATTTGTGAGCTGGTGATAGCAGACTTTGATAATGTGAGGAGGAGTTAGGATATAGTACGGCAATGTAGATGGTTTAATAATCGAAAGGAGAGATGATACAGTGGCAGGTTGGAAATGGCCGAGAGAACCAATCTCAATAGATTCAAAGGAAGTAGAGAAACTACGACTGTTCATGTCACCCAGGAGAGATATATACCGTACAGAAGGAAATTTTGGAGGGACTAAATTTTGGTGAATTGCTAAATTTTGGATGATTGGCGAATTTTAATTTGGCGAATTTGTGGCCAAGTGCCATTGAGCATGCACAAATGGCTGAAAATGGCGAATTTATATTTTGGCGAATGGCTATCAAAACGCCAAATTCGCCAAATTTAACTGCCTCCAAAATTTCCTTCCATATGGTAGTTCTCTTTAGCGTGTTTGCATTCTCGAGCATTAGATAGACAATCCTTGGTGTTCATAGGGATAGTCAGCTCTAGTAGAGTGATTGATTTCCCATTGATGACTACAATATCAGGCCTAGCTGTTGTATATATTATGTTGACTGGGATAGTACCTGGGAATGGATCAGTGGTTTGAAGGCCAGAACTAGAGCTAGAACTAGAACTTAACATTAGTACTTTTTTAACAAGCGTAACAGTGTAAAAATTATTCCTATAATTGATTTCACCACCTTGCAAGTACAACTTGGTTATTATTAAGACTTATAGATGTTCTTTCTACTTTCTAATGCTTCTAGAGAAGTCTTTAGACAGTATCTCTATGTCCTCTTGCTATTAGAAAGCTCATAAATTGGTCCCATGTGTAAGCCGCCAT
>NW_003546578.1:71478-83069 GCF_000090795.2 Amphimedon queenslandica
CAAAGCTTTCCAGTTATATGGTATACAAACATCATATGTGGGTGAAATCAATTATAGGAACGACCTGGGAGCTACACACCCAGGTCGTAAAAACTAGAACTAGAACTAAAATTGTAAATTATTTCTTTATAAACTAGAACTAGAATAAAGTAACTATATCTTATTGCAACTAGAACAAGAGAATGGAACTATAGTTAAGAACTACAACATGAGATGTATTTAGTTGCTAGAGAAAGAAACTATGCTTTAGAAAAAATAAAAAGTACGTTGGTTAGACTTTGTGATTAGTTACTTTTTCATGTACTATAACTGAAGAATGTACTGAAAGTACTAGAACTAGAAATGAGGTAAGTAAAGAAGCGGGACTAGAACTAGAACTACATGTAAGAATCAAAGTCTGGAACTAGAACTACGACGAAAAATGAACTAGCAAATGAACCAGAACTGGAAACAAGTTAAGGAAAGAACTGGAACTGGAACTAGGAACAAGGTCAGGAAAGAACTAGAACTAGAACTGGAACTAGAAATGAGATAGCGAAAGAACTAGAACAAGACATAAGATATTTAAAAAACTAGAACTAGAACTAGAACTAGATATATTACTATCAGTAGAAGTATAATCAGAACTAAAATAATGAATCTATACTAGAACAACACTATAACATGCATGAACAGTTGCACACACAATAAAATCAGACAAAAATAGAATAAGAATTAGTGCCTTTGACACAAAAAGATAGTTGTCCTGAAAGAAGGCCAAGAACTGTTGGGCTGGCCCACAGTGAACGAATACGAAGAACAAAAAATAAACAAGCAGAAATGAGAAGAGAAATAACAGGAGAAATAAAAAAGATATAGATCACTGGAAGTGAGAGTTAAAATGATATGAATTTCATTAATTTTTTATACGGTATCAGTCGACACATCATAATTGGCTGCCACTTTGGTTGGCAAGTTTGTTAAGGAAGTCAATGGAGGCACAAAGAAAATGCCTCACTGACCTGCTGTATTGCTCCATCAAAGGCTAAAAGTGCTTGTTATAAGAAAGAATAGCTGCCTTGAAGCTTCTCCTATAAAAGATTTGGTCAAATTTGCTTCAGAATTCTTAATACAGGTTTGTTTTATGTCTGCCCATTTGCTCTCCATTGAAAGTTCGCAACCAAAATGGCGGCTGGAATTTATTTCATCCTAAACCATGCCTTACAACCGTAATATATAGTCTTCCCACGCAAGCAATTCTCACTCTGGGTGGCCTATACTAAATAAATTGAGAAGAAATTAATGATGATTGATTGAGGAGGGGAGTTTGGAACTGGAACTGCATGGACAAAGAAAGTGAAACAGGCTATAGCTCATACAGTCAATTTGCCATATTTTAAGTGTCCAAATTTTCTCTCCTTTGGGTTATTTGATATAGCTTGTGATTCCAAGTCATGGATTGTTCAATCAGGCAATTGGTCTGGAACACTACAACATCTTGCATCCTTAGCTGGCCAAGGGTATGCTTACATGAACCAAAATTGCCGGCAAGTCTGGACTTAGAAGTGTTCTTTTCCGATGAGTTTCACATACCTTTCCTAGTTCTCATTAGTTTCATGCTTAAGTCATTACCGTAGGGGTTTTGAAATCGTGCTGTGATTTAATTTTTACTAAATTAGACTGTGTCATGTATTGTTATGTGTGGTATGTAATTATATGGGTAATCTAATTTTTGTGAAATTCTAATGCAGTAAAATTAAAATCACATTAAAAATTTCCAGATAGACGGTATTGTAGCTGTTTTCACGTGCCATTACCATTTACTAGTGAAGTGGTATGATTTTGAATATTTGTTTGAGGTATTATTCTGTAATGCATGGGTATGGTACATAAATTGTTTTTTGAGTTTCAGACTCTGTGTAAAAGTTAAACTTGGCCTTTTCTGTCTCTGCCATTAATTGTTTCCATTAATAATGCGCTCTCCTATATCCTTTTGTTACAATGATGAGTAATCTTAATTAAAAAATTTAATTTTTCGACCTGCTTACAATTGTCTGTTCTTCACCTAAGGCCAATAAATGCATGCAAAGTAGTGTATTGGGTTATTGTCCTCATAGTCATTGTGTACATCATATGTAGCAGTGGGTTGTGATTGAAGTCACTGTATTAACTCTACTTTAAATTGTTTCTTTAGGATGAGGATGCTATGGATGCTGATGTGCCTCTATATATCAACTCTCCTGACAAGCCTGTATTAAGCTATGAGTAAGTCACAAATTATAGCACTGTGTAATGATGATGAGATGATGACATTAGTGCATGTTATGGTAGTCCTGAAAGTGCAAAGTAATTCATAATGATATCTTTTTGTTTGTTTAATTTCCTTACAGTGCTCCTATGGTACTGATAGATGATTGATTTGCTAATGTTTTACTGCAAGAGCATCAAGAATCAGTGGACATTTCAGGTACTGGAGCTATATCCTCTGTTACTATTAGAAAAAAAATCACATTTCTTTAGATGCCATATCTCAGTACTTTGAAATGAAGAGGAAGATTTTAAAGGTCTTTGTCTTATCTATCGCCTATATTTTGTTCTCAATTTTTATAGATATCTTCAGTGAACTCAGTGGAGTTCCAGCAGCTGGTCACAACTGAAGTTCAATTTGAAGGTGGCTTCAATAAAGTGATCAAGTTCTGGAGTAAGAGGGAGTTTGTGAATTGTGCATTGATGCACTAAACTCTTTTTAACACACTCAGAGCTTACCTCTTTGAGGAAAGGTTGTAGGAAGACACTGGATTTCGATACATTTGCTAAAGCTAATCCTGAGATATTGCTAGGTATGTTTTACTAGAACAGTAAGTCACTGCTATTATGACATTATTTTTAAGGTACACTTTGTTTCCAACCCAACAAGAAGATTACTGTTTCTGCATTGAGTGAGCTTCTTCATCAAGAGAGGCAGGGCCGTAGAAAGCGGTACGGCTGGTACAGCCAGAGCTGTACCACTTTTTAGCCCGAAAAATGGTGTGGCAAGGAGGCAGGGCTTTATTAATGAGTTGTTTTTTATTTTTAACATTTTATTTTTAGAAAATATTGCTATTGTAATTAAATGAATAACTACTAAATTAGAGGAAATTAACAGCTTAAAATGACTAATTCTTGTACTAGAGCTGCTGCTTTTCAATCTGAGATGATTCTTCCACCAGCTCCTCACCAACTGTGCAGTAGGAATATCAACAAATGCCTATAATAAGTTGTTTTCTTTGTTGCCACACCAACACCTTGACACACCTACATCCTGGCCTGACCACTTTTGAGGTGCTTGCTACAGGCCTGAAGAGAGGGTTATCAGACTAAGCACTTGGCATAGCATTAAAGGTACTGTTTTTCTTATTTACTTTCATTTATGCTTTATGTTTCAGGCAGTCCTAATGGAGTACCTGTAGGTTCTTATAATTACTGGTGCTCCTGCTATTCCAGTTAAAAAGATTTAGAGTCGGATTGAGTTTAATAAGCCAACGTTGACTCTTTTACTTGTATCATTGAAGCAATTAAAGCAATAGCTGTAACACGAGAAAATCACTGTCACTTTTTGCTTTCCTTTTAATAATTGTTGTGAATTTATAATTATGCTTACTGCACATGCGCAGTCATGCATAGATAGTGGTTATTGGGAAGGAGCCAAGGAACACGTGGACAATATGAAGGAAGATGAGTGGCCCTTATCTGTGATAATCTGTCTCTTATTCATTTTGGTTCTGTTTCTAACCTTCAAATTACAGGTGAGTGCTAGGTTTTTGTAAGATAATGCTTGTGTCATGATAAAATTGTTGAACTGGCAACTTGAGGCCTGTTTTCCAAATTTTAATCATCATAATTTATACAACCTACTGGAGTGAAATGATTTACCAAAATTTATGTCTCCAAATAATCTAGCTACTTGTATTTGATTAGGTGGTGGATCCAAGTCATTGACTATTCCCCATGTATCACGCAATTGGTCGTGGACACCACAGCAGGTTGCATCTTTAGCTGGCCAAGGGTCTATCTATATTGTGGCTGATGATGTGCATGAATATCCATTAAGTCAGGACTGACAAGTTTTGTGAGTTTCACATACCGTATTTCCTTAAATAAAAGCCCGGGCGTCTATTTCCTAAAATGATACTTGGACCTCCAAAAAATATATAAAAAATAAAAAAAACTTCGGCCCAGAGCGGGATTCGAACCCGTGGCCTCAAGCTTTTGACTTCTAGAACTTCAGGCATTGCCCACTAGACTACTGAGTCACTCCTAGGCTGGTGTTGCGTATTTATACTTTAATTCTATTGCTACCCCGGCGTTTATTCAAATACGGCTTCTATTTAAGGAAATACGGTACCTTTCCCAGCTCTCCTTAGTTTCATTTTCATGCACTCAATGCTTGTTAGTCTTGCCTACATTATTTTAGCTGTTGGCACTTATCGTTATTAGTGATGTGGCATGATTCTTATTGTTAGACATAATATTGTGATACATGGGTGTGGTACATATATTATGTTATTTTCAGTTTCAGGCTGTGTGTAAAAGTTAAACCTGGCCTTTTCTGTCTCTGTCTTAAAGTGTGCCTTGTTTCCATTAATATTGTGCCCTCCTATTTCCTTTTGTTATGATGATGGGTAATCTTATAAATATTAATGTTTTCGACCTGGTTACAATTGTGTGTTCTTCACTTAAGGCCAATATATGCATGCAAAGTAGTGTATTGGGTCATTGTGTACATCATGTAGCAGTGGGTCGTGATTGAAGTCACTGTATCAAATCTGCTTTTAAATTGTTTTTTTAGGATGAGGATGCTATGGATGCTGATGTGCCTCTATATATCGACTCTCCTGACAGGCCTGAATCAAGCTATGAGTAAGTTACAAATTATAGCACTAATGATGATGAGATGATGCCATTAGTGCATGTTATGGTAGTCCCGAAAGTGCAAAGTAATACATAATGATATCTTCTATTCTTTAAAGTGATCCAATGGTTCAATTACTCGTAAGACATAAGAGATCATCCTCTGTTTTGGATAATGGAGATTGGGAAACAATTGGTTGGTTTAGAAGATTTTATGTTTTTTTTGACTGTTAACCAAAGTCCCTGTACTGTGTGTAATACTTTGTTCTAATTTGTGAGAAACTATTGCAACTAGATGCTTATTTGGAGATTCAATCCTTCATTGTTTCTCCATTCTGTACGTGAACGAACCTATTGTTAATGACAGAGTACTTTGTACGTCACCTCATGTTGAATACATTAGTGACTGTGAAATGAATATATAGAGTTTGAAGGTGTTTTCTTTATCTATCGCCCAATTAGTCTATGCACAATTTTTATAGATGTCTTTAGTCAGTTCAGACAAACTTAGGCAGACGGTCACGAGTCATTACTGCTGTGTGGAGGAAGATGAGTTAGCTACAGCTGCCATTTGGCAGTTCAGAATTTAGTGTATGGATTTCATGCCTGTGGATTTGTAACTCCGTAATGCTGTAGCTATTAGTCCTGACCTCAGAGTATTGGAACGTGAAACTCGATCTATACTCCTGCATGAGAGACATAGATGCATCGACTCTGAGATCTCTGGGAGGGACATCAAACTGAGGAAAAGCGAACAGTATGTAAGTGGTACATTAGTTGGCAGGGTGGTAAGTAATGCATTTGTAATAAATGAAAGCTTGAGCGTATTAGCACCTTAGCTGTTTTCTCTGTATGTTTCTCCTATCTCTGCATGATAACCCTTCTGCTTTTCCCTCTGATACTCCTGGAACTTTTCCTTTTCCCTTGAATCAGCCCAATCCTTCTTTCACCATACCTTCTACAAATGTAGATGTCTCAGCCTCTTCCCAATCTCCCCTGAATCTCCTCCTCCCTCCTGACTAGCTCTGGTTCTTTCCGTGTGCCTATGGAAGTCTTGCAGCATAGTAAACAAACTTTCAAATTTCAGTCTTTTGTTTACTCATCCTCTGTAGACATTTTTGCTTTATCAGAAACATGGTTGAATCACTCCTTTCAGAACTCTTCCCAGTTCACTATCTATAGACATGACTGTCCCACTTATGGTAATAGGGTACTTATAGCAGTATATCTTCCCTTTCCTCTTCTCAGCTTAAATCACCCTCTGACTTAGAGATAGTATGTGTGACGATTGCCACACCTAGTAAAACTTACTTACTGTGCCTTGTATATGTACCACCCAATGCTGACTGCTCATATCATGCTAGCTTGCTCACCTACTTTGAGTCACTCTTCAGTATGGGGCACTGTGTCATAATCCTTGGTGACTTCAATGCGCCTGATATCTGCTGCAGTGTTGTTCTAGTTCTTATTTTTTCATTAGTTCTAGTTCTAGTTCCAGTACTAAACCAGTGCCTAGTACTAGTTTTTGTTCTAGTTCCAGAACTAAACCTTTACTTAGTATTAGTTCTAGTTCTAGTTCCAGTACTAAACCTGAACTAGCATTAGTTCTAGTTTCAGTACTAAACCTGTAACTAATGTTAGTTCTAGTTCTAGTTCCAGTAATTATTCTAGTTCTAGTTGCAATACCAAACCTAGCAAACCAAACTAATCTAATGTAGTTATATTTATAGTATGACATTTTCTGTAATTTTAATCAAAACTATCATTAAATTTTTTTGAATTAATTGTAATGATTAGAGATAGTTTTTTTGTTTCTGCGTAGTAGTGTTTCTCTTGCTAAATGCAAGTTGGATAGACGATTTCTTTTTCTCCTTGATATTTCTCCGCTAGAAGAAAAAACTTGTTCAACCAAAGCTGTTGATGCTGGAGTAGCGAGAATTGCACAAGCAGTTGGAAATAGCAAAGGGTGGAATTCCCTTTTTTGCATCCAGTAGTCCAAAGGATCCATCTTCTTTTCTTCTAAATTGGGTTTGCGTTCTAAGTATTTCTCTAATTCTACATCTTCCTTTGACTGCTCGACAACTTAACTAGTAGTACTTTCTTTCTGATCCAGTATATCACAAACAAGACTTAAATGTTTGAATCGCTTTGGTGGAGGTTCATTTTCATCTTGGGACTGAGAAACATTCATACTTTGACTGCTCTCATCACTTTCATTTTCAGATGTCATCATCGCTATTATTAAATATTTTAGCATTGCTGACTTGACTCGAACTAAGAATCTTTCGATATGGTGGATTTAGAAGAGTCACTGCCAGATAAATTCCATCAGATCTTTGAAAACAGGGATCTAAAACATATGTAAATCTTTTTGTAGCTCTTTTATTAGGGATTAGCAACCGTAGAAAGACCTGCTTGTAGGGACACCTACAGCAATAATATCAAATCATTTTAAAATTAAAATTTGAATTGTGCTTACTTTGTCACGATGTAATTCAAGTTCCTTTAAAACAGGTATGACCATAGCAATGCTTGTGCTTTTTCGCTACTTGTGATATTTGTGGTGGACAAATGGTTGCAATAAAGTTTCTTTGGAAGAAAGATGCTTCCACTGTGTTGCATTAAGGCCATCCCCCTCCAAATGTGCTTTTGTAAGTTGTAGCAGTTTCAAATTCCTTCACAACTAGCTGTAAAGTATGTATGAAGCAACTTATACGCTTCCAACCTACAAATGCATGATGGTGATCACTCACAAACTTCAAAACTTGTGATGTCAGAAACTGCGTTAGTTTCTATGCTATCAAGCTCATTTCTTTTGCTTCCAATGAATAGCTCCTCAATTTCCCCTGCTGTCGTACTCCTAATATCATCACTTTCATCAGATTCAATCTCAATGCTGTCATCTTCATTATTTGTCGTCTTAAATGCAGCAACCATGTTGCTTCCATTATCAGTCAGCACTCTAAACAGCTTTTCTCTAGGTAATTCCCATCCATCAACGATGTTTCGAAGCAGCTCAGCAATCCTTGTACCAGTATGAGATGGAAATCTTTTCAAAGCTATGCAAATGGAATGATGCTTTTTGGAATTGAGTGTAAAAAAGTGTGCTGTTACACCTAAGGAAGATGCTGACATACCTGGCTTGGACCAAATATCTGCACAGAAACTAATAGCTACAGCGTTGTTCAACTTGGCTTAAATGTTTTTCCTTTAGGTGACTGCAAACCTTATCAATATCTTGACCAAGTTTTTTTCGATGTGGTGTTTTATATCTGCAATCCATTTCCTGAAGTAATTCACAAAATTCTTCATTATCAACGACAGAAATGGAAACATTACTTGCACCAACAAAAATTGATAACTTTTGAGTAATAGCTTTGTAACAACTGGATTCTTTGGTGTAAAGGGGTGGCTTTTTTATTGTGGCTTCTATGCTAGTCTGTGATTGAGAAGGCAAACTCTTTCTGGTTGACTGCTCCTTTTGTTTCTCTGCTGCCTCACATTCTTCAAATTGCTTCCTATATTTCATTTTCAAGTGTTTCTTAAGATTAGTGGGATACTTTCCTTTTAGCACTTGACCGCATTCCTTCTCGTCCATCTCCAAGTTCTATGGTCATAATACAAGTACTTGCATCGCTATCTTTGTCATATTTAAAGTACTTCCAGACACTACTCCTTGCCATTTTGCTTTCTCTATGAGCAGTTGAGGCTGTAGCCTGTAGTCTGTAGGGCACATGCAATGGTCATGTGAGCCTTGTACTTGTGGGATGTTTGATACAATATGCATGATGTTATCTTCACTACCAGGTGCTAAGTATGAATGGCTTTACTTTACTATTTTTTACAGTTCCCTTTAATTCTAGTTCTAGTTCTCTTTCTATTTATGTATTTGTTTTAGTTCTAGTTTTAGTTCCCTTTAAGGTCATGCATTTAGTTCTAGTTCTAGTTCTAGTTCCGTTAGATTCATGTGTTTAGTTCTAGTTCTAGTTTTAGTTCCTTTTAAACTGATGTGTTTAGTTTTAGTTCTAGTTCCCTTTAGATTGCTGTATTAGTTCTAGTTCTAGTTCTAGTTCTAGTTTTAGTTCCAATTAGAGTCATGTAGTTAGTTCTAGTTCTTGGAACTAGAACCAACCAAAAAAGGCCAGAACTACATGCCATTTAGTTCTAGTTCCAAAGAACTAGAATAACACTAATCTGCTGGTCTGGCTGTAACTCCAACTCTAATGCTCTCTGTGACTTCACAGTTGCTAAGGGTCTTGAGCAGCTGGTTAAGCTCTTCCCCCTGGGTTTATTTTAAACCTGCGCCACACTACATCCACCTTTCTCTCTTCTGTCCATCTCCCCATTTTTGAGTTTGATGCCTCTGTCCAATCTCACATCGGGAAGAAATCCTGTACATAAATGTACTCTTATAAAAAGATTGACTTTTAGGGTCTAGACTCATTCTTACTAGATTACGAATCAGAATCATTAAAGAATGTAATTTATAATTTTAAGAAAAAGAAAGTAAACAAGTAAATAAAAATATTAATAATGGAAAAGTGGTAGGACTAAATTAAAGGCAATGGTGTAGAATTTTTTTAATCACACTAGTTGGAAGTGCCCTCTTGTTAAATCTTTACTTTTTTCCAATTTAATCCTACTACTTTTCCATTTTTATTGTTTTTATTTACTTGTTTCCATTTTTTATAATTACAATCGGTTATGATTCTGTGGTTAGGTTAATTATATTCATTCCAATCACATACACATTAATTAAAATGGCGTCAAACCACAAATCCACGCTGTGTCTGCAGCTGGATTTTGTCTTCCATTTTTTTCTTTGTCCTTGCTTCTTTTTAAAACCACATGTCCAGTCCTTGACCCAAGCACAAAGGAATGATATAAAAACCAACTCGAGCGTTTTCCTGGCTTAAATGATTTGTGTTGATAGAAGAAGGTGAAAGAAGAAAAGTCTGAAGAATTTTGCAAAATTTTGAATTTTGGGCCTATTCTCCAGAAATGCTCCTGCTACATTACAGTCCACTTTAAAAATGCCAGAATTGCTCAGTGAGGGGAACTCATCTAAGCCATTTATAAGGCTGTACAACGTAAGATACTGTAAGTGCTTGAAAATCATATTGAAAATTCACCTGATTCCCACATATAGGCTGCCGCCTTTATAATTAAAGACTGACTTTGAGGGTCTAAACTCATTCTTACTGTAGTACGACTTCAGTCCTCTACCTATCTCTACTGACATTGAGTTCTTGTGGTAACTTCGGGACTTAGTGAAGACAATAGCACGCATTTGCTCTTGATAATGAAGATACTTTATAACTAAGAACTAACCAAGTAAATATTGTGTATGCAGTACAGAACTTAAAAACATTAAAAATGTTCTATATTTAGGTACATTATATAATCACTAATATCGTATACGCTAATATTTTTGATGGGTGAATATTTTTGTGGAGAGCACTAATCCACGAATTTTTAACCCTTGAAAGTTTTGCACCCACGAATTATAAGTGTTCTCCGGTTCTCTGACACATTGTAATGTCTCCCTTATCACAGCTTCCAAGATGTCCTGATAAACATGGTAGCCTCTGACGCAAAGATTCAAAGAATACTCTTCATCCAACGCCATAGTTCTGGGCCTGGCTAACTTTGTATCTACACGTGATAGCATGGAGTTAAAAATTCATATGACTAAAGTTTTGTTGGGGTTAAAAATTCGAGTGCCAAAAATTTCGTTGTTGTCCCAGACCACGAAAAAATATCCCCACGTAAGTTTAACCCTTGAACTTTTTATCACTCAAAAATATCCACGTATACGGTATTAGCATAACCTAACCATTAATAATAACATTAACACTTAATAATAACTACAATATTGATAATAACTACTTACAAATACATAATAAGATTAGTTTACTACAGTTGTCTTGGTCATTCTTTAGAGGAGTAATGCTCACCGCTATTTCTATGTTCCCTACTATGGTTAAGGTTAAGTCAGAAGATCTCCAAGCTGGTTTACTCCCAGCATTCGTCAGAGCCTTCATAAGGTTCACTCTCTTAGAAAGTGATTTTGGCTATGGCCCTCCCACTTCAAAATGGTCTGCCTCACATCAGCCAAGTATCTGCTCCAGCTGGATATGCACAAGGCTTGTGTCATGTACGAGAAGAGACTAGATGAGAATTTTGTATCTAGAAAGGACCCTGGTCTTTTTCGTTATATACGTTCTCTCTCTGGTAAGTCAGCTATCTTCTCTGTTGTATACTCTAACTCATGTGAAGCATCTTTCTATTGCTAATTTATTCAATCAATTTTTCCACTCAGTCTACAACACCAGTTCATTCTCCCAGATCCTCCTCAATCATTCCCTGATAACTCTATCTGCAGTATTGATATATCACCAGAGGATACTTTTGAAGTTCTTCTCTTCAGACCGACAAAGCCATGGGTGGACATTAAGGCTCAAACAACTATTAAACATTGTAGTCGACTAGTCATTCAAAATTTGATCGACTAATCAATTAATTGAGGGTGTGGCCATAATTAATTATGGGTGTGGCCTTCATTAATTAACCTCTGACCTTTGGTAATTGTTGTGCTATAACAACAGTGGTCACTTATGTAATCATAGTTAAATTTTATTATTTATAACAAAGAAGTTTTCATTTAAGAAAACTAGCATGTTAACATTTTCAGGTGTGAGGCAAGACCTGAGTCTTGTGAC
>NW_003546578.1:84234-85659 GCF_000090795.2 Amphimedon queenslandica
AAATGTGTAGCTGAAGGTAAGTGATAGCCAGGTTCTAGGTACGATATTAACGCTTTAAATCCATCCCCATTCACCATCTTATTAGGCTTCAAATCTTTAATAATAACAGCTGCTCTCTCATTAGACTTTCTTGTGTAAATGTCAATCTTCTTTTGCTTCTTTAGACCTGTCTGTTTTTGATGCATTTGATCTATAAACATGCCTATCAGGATTATAGTTTCTCTCCAATTGTGACAAAGACAGATTTCTATGCTCTTGGCCACCTTGTAAGCAGAAACATTTTCCACAATAGTAAAACACAGCCCGAAGCAAACCAGTTGGCGACTCAATATTCAACACTCCAGACATCCAAATTAAATCTTCCTCTTCTTTTGTGATAGTTTCGGTACGTGTTGAAGATCATCTAATACCATCACTTCTTAGTGATTTAAACAAATTATCCAATGTCACATGAAATTTATTAAAAGATGCATCATCCCTCTGAAGAAAGTTAGGATATTGAGGATTGCTGACTCTCATTTCCCAAAGAATTCCACATAAAAGAGAATATCCTGTCTTCGGAGGGTATGGCCGACCATTGTGATTTCATGTCTCCAATATGTAAACGCACAGCCACTTGTTCAAAATTTCTTTAGAGCAAGATGGAGTTAAGATCTCGTCAGGACACTTGTCGCCTTTTTTCTTTTATTATATTTGTCAAACCAAGATCTCAATCATTCAGTGCCCATTGGCTTGAACGAGCGCCGTTTCCTGGCATACGGTAGACAGACATAGACTGCAAGTCCTCAGAAGATGCTTCCCCAAAATGATCTTGCTTTGACTTCCTGTTTAATGTCAGTGAAAGGGGTCATTTCTTGGATGGATTCTGATTTCCTTTATCAGTAGACTCTCCATCATCAGCCATTATCTCTCAGTAGATACAATGCTTGCCTCTTGTGCATACGCAGTATGTGATGTTTGGCTTAAATACGAAATAAATTTGTTATAACACCCAAGCGAAGGATATATCAGATTTATCCCTCGCTGGGGTGTTATAACATAAACGTATATAGCCCTTAGAGTCAATTTGCCATATTGAACTATCCAAATTTTTTCTCCTTTCAGTATTTGTAGTGTCTATTGGTAGACCTACATGTATTGCACAAAACCACGTGTCTATGAATCAAAAGATTTATAAGTATTGTTATATTTAATTATTATCTAAAGTTATTATTGTATTTTTATTATATTGAGAGTAGTAATGGTGGGACGAAGTTGAATTTAATGTGTTCGAACCTTTTTTTACTAAATATTCAAATACTGTGAAGCTTCGACAGGAAGTAACACCCAGTTAATGAAAATTAACTTTATGTTGGCTTCTGTGGTTACTTAAAATTTTACAGTTTACTTATGTGGTTTCACAGTTTATATTATTGGTTAATTTCA
>NW_003546578.1:86250-88664 GCF_000090795.2 Amphimedon queenslandica
ACTGACTTCCTCTTTAAACTTATGTATAACAGATGGCTCATCAACTACTGCACTTAAATTCTGCACTATACCATGTAGTATAGGAAGAACGCATGAGATTGATGGACTCTCTTCATAGCTAAAATACGTTGTAGCAACATCAAATGGTTTAAGGGCCTTGTCTAGCTCTGAAGCAATCTCCCACTGTTCACCTTTCAGGTCTATGTACCGATTGCTCCTTTTAGTGACTGTATCATCAGCTAGCACAGCAGTAATAGGCCAACGTAATTCAATCAGGTGTTGTAGCATCAAAAATGAAGAGTTCCATCTAGTTGGACAGTCTTTCATTAGCTTCTTAAACTTGCAATTGCTATCTGTACTCATCTGTTGTTGTTTCTTCTTCAACGCTTCAGTAGCAACTACACTATGGTTGAAATGACCAATGAACTTTCTAGCTGGTGACATTAATCTGCTAATTGCTGCTATCTCAAAGCCTGGTTTTAAGCAAAGTTGCAGGCAATGAGCTACACAGTTAAGGCTCTTCCAGCCTCTCTCAGAGTCCAGGATATCTAGGGAAGACAGCATATTTGCAACTTGGTCATGACAATGACAGATATGTGAGAGTTAATGTTAAAATCAGCGACGATATCCTGCAGCTTAGCTGCTATTTCTACTCCAGTATGGCGCTCGGGGAAAGCAGTAGTTTCAAGAACGTAGGCGTTCAGCTTCCATGATGAATAAAAAGTGAGCTGTTACAGTAATGTATGCCTCCACTGCTCTGCTTGTCCAAATATCTCCTGTCAAAGCGATGCTTCCTGGCTCTTCCAGTTTAGTACGCAGAGATCCTTTACAGGTCAAGTATTTCATCTGCAACAGGATAGTAAAGTGCTTCCTACAAGGTATTTTGTATCCCGGAACAAGATTAGCCATTAGGATATTGAAGCCTCTACCTTCTACCTACTTCACGGGACAAAGATTAGCACGGATCATGTAAAAAATACGCTCTGTAATAGCTTTGGATTCCGCTTCGGAACACATCTTAGATTTGAAAAAAAGTGCCCTGTGTCTTCTTTGTAGTGGCGGATGTCTTGGTTGTAGTGTTGTTGCTACTTGGAGAGTAAAACAAGGGATGTTTAGCAACTAAGTGATCTCTCAAATTTGTCGTTCCACCTCTATAAGCCAACAGATTCTGGCAAATGTCACACTTGGCCTTGGCTTCTCCGTTCACTTTGTTAAAGTATTTCCAAACATCAGATCCTTTTCTAGCTGTACACTCAGTAGAGGCTGGGGCAGAAACTGTAGTAGTAGTAGTAGCAGCAGCGCTGTTAACACTCTGCCATAACAAGCAAGCAATTAGCCCATTAAACAGTGAGCACATGTAAATAATTAGTGGGCGTGGCCTAGAACTGCGTATGCGCATAAGTGCAAAGAAGCTTCTGTAGCTAAAATCTATTTGAATAGCATTCAAAGCTTCTAATCTTTCGAATTAATCGAATATTCGTCCCACCATTAGAGAGTTTTTTCTTGTCATTGTTACATATCATGGTAGCCTCTATAAATCCACAATCTGGCCTTAGGTGGTGTTGTCATATTGAGACATGTAAAATGGAACCAAGCTAAGCAACACTCACAGGCAATGGATTGGTGCTTGTCATCAGCAATAGAACATCTTCCACTGTAGTAAGCAGGATTCTTGCCAATTGTGTCTACTAAATAACTAACAACTGCCCAAGCATCATGACCGAGGTATTTTTTACAACTGTCTAAGCAAATATTCTCATCAAGGCATGATGATAGCATTTTCTCTGGTCATGTTTCAACCTCACTTTCATTGATAATGGTGCTATTTAAGACGTCTTTCAAAACTTTATTGTCAACAAACTGAAACTGTATAGCTAAAAATTACAGTCAAAACGTTTTGGAGATAATTCATACCTTTCTTATTTGAGTGACATTTTAAAAATAAATGGAACTGATCCTATTCTTTTTCTCTTTTTTGGTAAGCCAATGATGGTTTTGTCGGCTCCTTTTGGTCTTCCTCTTTTCTATAGTTGTGGCAGCATTGTATTTTTGCCATATTACCTATAAAATGTTAAGAATTAAAAAAGTCTTTATTTGCTTGTAACACTTGCATATAGCATTTGTATTGGCAAGACTTGCACTTTCATTGTCTTCCACACCTCCTATAGAATATCATATACACGCATAAAATTATGAGTATTATTTACCACAATCCTTTTCATTCTCAGTAATCCTGTACGTTATTTATAAAGTAGTATTATGTTTCTAATATAAGTGCATAAGAATTAATCATCTTACTGATTCTATACCACCTTTCCTGTTGCCTGTTCCCCTGTACTGAATGTATACAAGTAAATAAAAAACATTAAAAATGGAAAAGTAGTAGGATTAAATTGTAAAAAAGTAAAGAAACA
>NW_003546578.1:89284-91826 GCF_000090795.2 Amphimedon queenslandica
CATTCTTTTTTCTTAAATTAATAAAATTACTTTATGTTATGATTATGTGGTTAGGTTAATCATATTCATGCTAATCACGTGCGCATAAATTAAAATGGCGTCAAACCACAAACCCACGCGGTGCTGCAGCTGGAATTTGTCTTCCATTGTTCTCTGTCCTTGCTTCTTTTCGAAGCCACATGTCCAGTCCTTGACCCAAGCTCAAAGGAATGATGTAAAAGCCAACTTGAGCGGCTCTCTGGTTTAAATGATTTCCGTGTTGATAGAAGAAAGATGAAAGAAGAAAAAGTCTGAAGAATTTTGCAGAAATTTGAATTTTGGCCTATTCTCCAGAAATGCTCCCGCTACATTACAGTCCACTCTAAAGGTACCAGGAGAATCGCTCAGTAAAAGAGAGCTGATCTAAGCCATTTATAAGACTGTACAACGTAAGATAAAAGAGTTATGAGTGTTTGAAAATCATAAAAACAGCCGCCCTTTTGAAAAATCAACCTCAATCCTACATATAGGCTGCCGCCTATATAATAGTCCTTTGTTCTAATTTGTGAGGAACTATGGCAACTAGATGCTTATTTGGAGTTCTAATACTTCATTGTTTCTCACGTTCTATAGGTGATCCTATTGTTCTTTGCATGTTACATAACTAGTGATGATCAAGAAAACCACAATAGATAAAAAGGTGTATGCATAACAATAGTAATAAGTACTAAATTGTACATCATCCACAAAAAATGCTTGCATGATATACAATTACTTATTAATATTGGACTAATTACAGAGGGACTGGGACTGTTTATCTGATTTGGTTCATGACCTATCAAGTTTCATTTATAGAATAAAATGCAATATCAGACTATACTTAAAGCAGGATGTTCACCATTAAACCATTTAGATATAAGTACATTTAGCAAAGAATAGCGCTCTTCAAACTATGCCATTCCTCCCTCTGAAGCAAGAGATGCTAACTCTAAAGCCAAACCTTTTGCTTTGTGAAACTTTTGTTGCTGATATATAGCAGCCCTTACACTTTCTGCGTTATTGTAAGACAGTGAAATGAAGAGGAAGATTTTAAAGGTCTTTTTTTATCTATTGCCTAATTATTTTTGCACAATTTTCATAAATGTCTTAATCAGTTCAGACAAACTTTGGCAGATGGTCATGAGCCTTTACTACAGTGTGGAGAACAGGTTAGTTACAGCTGCCATGTTGCAGTCACTCCATGGATTCATGCCCCCTCTATCCTGTCCTAGTAGCTGTCAGAGAGAAAGAACCAGAAAAGGTTACCACTTTTACGAATCGCAGTACCACAACCATGACTGTCTTTTTAGTTTGGGTCTTTTTGGAATGATGGGTCCTCAATATTTAAGCCAGGGAGGGTCCATGCACATGCCTTCATTTTAATCAAGTTGTAATTATTGTTCAACGAAATAACTAAATAGTGCAAGTCTTTCATTGAAAGGTCCCTGTTATTGGCTTGCGCTAAAACCTTCAGACTTATCCACTCACTTTTCAATGTCGTCACGTTCCAGCAGCAGGTCACTACTGAAGTTCAGTTAGAACATGGCTGCAATAATGACATCCAGCTCTTGAGTAAGAGGGAGTTTGTGAATTGTGCATTGATGCACTATACTCTTTTCAACACACTCAGAGCTTACCTCTTTGAGGAAAGGTTGTAGGAAGACATTGTATTTTGATACATCTGCTCAAGCTAATCCTGAGATATTGCTAGGTATGTTTCACTAGAACAGCAAGTCACTGCTATTATGACATTTTATGGTACACTTTGTTTCCAACCCAACAAGAAGATTATTGTTTCTGCATTGAGTGAGCTCCTTCATCAAGAGAGGGTTATCAGACTAAGCACTAGGCAGAGCATTAAAGGTACCTTTTTTCTTATTTATTTTCATTTTTGCTTTGTTTCAGGGAGTCCTAATAGAGTACCTGTAGGTGAAATTTGTTTTTTGAATACTGGCGCGCAGGAATTGCTCTTCTTAGTATTCTCTGGTACATAGCCTTTAGTTATTTCTTGAAATTCCTCGTCATTAGTTTCTTTTTAAATCTCTTGAAAGGTCTCTCTTCAGCCTCGTACTCTTTTGCCTCAGCCATCTTAGTAGTACCATTGCTAGGCAAGAGTAATGGTTGGATGGCAATATCAAAGCAACCTTTGAGCTCTATGGCTTCTGTTGAATAAAGCCTTGTTCAGAATATGACATTGGCTGAGCATTGCGTTGGCGTCTTTGTTTTCCGTGCGTTTGCGTCAAATTGTGAACAGATCTGCGTATAACAATGTCGACACGCGTCGTAGACGCTGACGGCACATCCAATTCGGTTCGATTTCGATTCCAGCTTCAACTCTTGGGCGTTCGACCAATCAGATTTGGAGGAGCACGTGAGAACAATAATGGAGGAAAGTCTGATAGAAGGAGTAAAGGCATATCCTTGTCTATGGCAAGTCTCTTCTCGCGCATATAAAGATCAGAGAGCCAAGGAGAATGCCTGGAAAGCAGTTCAAGCAAAGGTTTTAAATGTAGAAACCCAATGA
>NW_003546578.1:93922-97659 GCF_000090795.2 Amphimedon queenslandica
CATCAAATGATAAGGAGCTAAGGTGTATACTAAACAGTTCAGAGTTTTTTACTTGAGAATTGCCCGTTGCAAGGTATCTCAAAGTCAACGCTAGCTTCTCTGCTGGAGTAATATGCGCCCGATATGCACTACTGTAATGACGACAGTTTAGTGATGGCCCAACCTAACCAATCCAAGCTAAATTCATTACAGATCTACAAATTGCCTTTAAGCAATTACCTTAGCAAGCAAATCATCAAATCTTTCTTTGGACATTCTCATGTATCTAAAGTGAGAACCATCATCAAATCTTAGCTCTTGGACGAGATTGTGACATTCTCCCTGCTGTCTTCTTCTCTGAAAGATGGCTCGTACCCAACTCCGTCGTCTTCTTCTTCTGTGCCTTCTTCGGTGGATTAGAGTGAGCAAAACAACTGTGGTGATATCATCATTTAAATCGGCCATTTTTAATTGAATACAGTGAATTAGTGGGCGTGGTATACAAGTTAATTAAGTCAACACACGTTGCGAATGCAAGATTGTGAATGAAGAATACGCAGATGTGCTTGACGCCACACTTCGACGATACGTTGATGCAAACGTTACGCGAAGTGAATGTCATATTCTGAACCAGCCTTAAGTCAGGCATTACCTGAATTATGTAATATACACACTCAATGATATTCATAATTCCCTCAGGCTATGCTCTCAGGAATTATGAATATCATTTCGTGTGTATATATCAGATAATTTCTCCAGCAGGGTGTAATACCTATTACATGTATACTAACCTCGCCCTTGGGCTTGGTTAGTCTATCAGCCATATTCACCTCACCGGTGTGGTATATTGTAAACTAATACACTATATCTATTATTTTTAGCAATAATAATCAATAATTAATTATTGATAAAACATTTAAAACATCAATCATCATAGCTCATAGCAACAAGATTTCACGATGATTTTAGAGGGTTTTAGATAAAAATGAAAGCATGTCCACTTTATCAGGCTTCATAGAAGAACATCTCTTTACAAACAATGTGACCTGCAGTGCTGAAAACTCTTTATGATGAAGAGCTTGAAGCACATATGCATAAATATTTCTTGGCTAATGTTGACAGCACTGGGAAGGAAGTGCTGAGAGTTATCCAGAGAGGACTGGAATCAGCATTTGGCTTGGGCATCTTTTCTTAGCCATTCATTTCTTCTCTAATTCATTTACTGGAGTCTTCAGAACTAGATTTACTCTTTCTTGTTTCTTTAAAATTAAAATTAAAAAAGATTTTAAATTTTTAAAATTTATTTGGCCAAAGAGGTTCCTGTATTTATTGTGGTTCTGTTGATAGCTGGGCCTCCTGCTGTACTGCTTGTTTTGAAGTGTTGTCTATAATAATCTGCTCTCCTTTTCTTAACCAGCCTTTTCTTAGTATCCTCTATATCATCATTAGGAATGTAACTGACTATAAACCGAGGATCTAGATAACTAGTGATATTCAGCAACTCATAAGTGATGGAGTTGAAGTACTTACATAATGTAGCTTGCAAATAATTAAGGATTTTTATCTTAATATCAGCAGTAAGTCAGGTGTCATCAGATCACTCACAAAGCACTTATGTTTTAAGAATATGCAAGACAGTGCTGAGAGTAGGTAGAGTTACTCTTTCTTCTCCTAAAAGCATGTTTGTGAAGTCTACCAACAAGGGTTTATCTATTATTTTTAGGGGCGTATCTAGGAACTGGAGAAGGAGGGTGCTGAGGGCATGCGAAGCGCGCCGCGATTTTGGCCACACCCACTTTTACGGCGGTAAAACGGCCTTTTCCTGCATTTTCGTCAATTACGGGGTGGGGCCAAGATCATTTCAAGCATACTGCTATGTTACTGGTACTTCTGATTGCTCCTTAAAGCACTGGAAACTGCTGAAATCATGATAAGGGGGCTAGATAACTTTGTTAAGAGGCTTGGTAGTGATGCAAGAGTCCAGGACTTCAGTAATTTTTTCTGAGCCCAGCCCTGAGGGGGGTGCTCAAGCCCCCTCAGCCCCCCTAAATACGCCTCTGATTGTTGCTGATAATGTACCAAAATTGCCTTGAAAGAGTACTACTCTTAAATGGTGTAGCTCCAGGTTTCAATTCTGCCTTGGGTGGTTTGCTGCTTTCACAACAGATACTAGTATGGTGCTTTTCACTGCAATTAAGATGTTTAAAATTACTACAACACTGTTTTGCATTGTGTCCCTTCTTTAGACAAATGTAACACCTTCCCCAACTCGTAACTTCTGCTTTCTTTCTTCAATAGCATTGACCTTCCTGCAGGCTGCAACTGGAAGGTGAGTGCCCGCCTATACCACAACAGCAACAAATACTCTTTTTAGTATTAGCATAAAGTGTAACTTCTGTAGACCTTTCCCTGTTTCTTGTGTTCTTAAAAACATCTTTCCCAAATCCTTCTGTCCTTTCTCATGCTTCAAGCTCTTCCAGAAAGACTTCCATAATTCTATCAACACTAGTTGGGACTCGTCTGCTGTTAGGTAACTGCAGCTCTGTTAAAAATTCTTTAATCACTGATGGACACAGCAGACTTCTATAGTAATTTATAGTAATTTCATAGTACCTAATTCATAGTAATTTCATTATTCTCATAGTAATTTTCTACATCATGTAGCACTGGGTTGTGATTGAAGTGACTGAAATAACTGTAAAAATGATTATAGGAAACCAGTACAGCCTATAATACCAATTTCATAGTGTGTTCCTATATACCGCCCAGCTTTAGTTGAAACATTTATGATCCCAATATATATTACATAGAAGTGAAGTATATACATATGAAAAGTACTGTACCTGCAGAAGATGATACTTGATAACCATGACTATTTTCTCTTACAACGACAACTTTATCTTTTGGAGAAAGCTGGCGTCTTACAGACAAAAGAGCATACAGTGTCACAACTAAACTGTACTCTATTGGGTTTTGTCATTCCTCAGTGTAGATAGCAAAGAGATAAAGTCATGAAAGAGTTGAGACAGAATGCTATATCTATTAATAGACTTAATCCTATTGTTTATTAATGGTTTCTTTTAAGTGAAATTTGCTCCCTTGTAACCTTGAACTCATTTATGCCGTATGTCATCCCAGTTGTTGTTAAAGTGAGATATAACTAGGCATAGACCTGACTGCAGTAATTGCTGGTAATTCTTCATAGAGTCAGAATCAGACTGTGAATAAACTAGTTTGGTAGTAATTTCTAAGCATGTTTTTGTTTTCAAGCTCTAGTTCCCATTTCTTTTTTGTGATCTCTCTTAAAAGAACAGAGTGTATGAAATGGCATTGATGGAGTGCAGCATCTGGAAATTCTTTCTTAAAACCAGCTCTCTCATTAAAATTTTTGTTGCTGATTACAAACTTAGTTGATGCACACTGTGGGTTATGCTCCTTGAAAGTGTCAATCATCTTTGTGATTGCATCTTCAGTTTCATGTAATAAAAGAAACAACGAAATAAATTCACTGTTACCATTTCTGTCAACAGACAGTATCAAATAAAGTGGCATCCTTAAACTATGGAGTTTGTATGTTGCATCCACAGGTAGTAACTCTGGAAAAGCAGCTAAGGTAGACTTCATGATATCATGTTGAAAAAACAATCCTTCCACCGAAGAACCTATAACAAAAAAATTAATTTACTCTGCACTGTTTACAAAATTATACTTCATTAGAACAAAAGCACATGCAGAAATGATCAATTTAAGGGATTGAT
>NW_003546578.1:97669-101797 GCF_000090795.2 Amphimedon queenslandica
TATGACTAGCAATGACTAACCAATAAATAGCTACATTACCTCTGATGTATTCTTTTCCAACTTTCTACTCTTGCATTTCTTACCACCAAGGGCACAGCAAACCTGTATATAGGGATACTTATTTGCCTCCCTGATTCTGATAGGTACTCTTCTCTTAGCAGCTGGCAGAGTCTTAGAATCCCTTTGCAACATTTGTAGAGAGCGTTCGACTTCATAAATGCTGATCAGCAGACATAGAGTAAGAATACTCGTCACTTGCAGCCATGTCTGCTAAAATCAATTTCACGTTTTGTGCATGCATATTAACACTCAGACTTGTAGCAAAAAATCACTTGTTCGGCTTCCGGACAGATAGACACTGCATATGTAGAGAAATTGAAGAATGTAGCAAGCTCTTTACAGAGATCAGGTTTAGCTTAAAAGCTGCTATAACTAGTCTAATCAGTATCAAAATAACTGTGAAAATAACTAAAATAATTGTGCCAAAATTAATGTTAAAAATAATTAATTGTAATGCTTTACAGGTGTGGCTTTCTTATTTCCGGAAATGTCCATTTACAGAGGTAAAATCACATGTTAAGAACCTATTTCGTGCTTTTAGAACTGTCTGCTGTCCAGAGTTTAGAGGTGGTCGCTTCTGGGAAGTTGCTAATGTACAGTAAAATGGGCTATTTTAATCGGTGACTACAGCTTTGTCCATTCTAGACAGTGTCTGCTTGTCGGACTGTCCGCTTTTGGAGCTTTGACTGTATTCTTTTACTGGCCTTGAAAGCCCAGGGTGAAGGTAAATTGACCAATTCAGTTTCAAGTCTATTGCAATTAGGTTTCATTTTCGCTTAAACATTACGTGTTAACTATACAAGGTGGTTAATGGTGAAATTAGTGATTTATGATCTAGAAAACCCGAGTATTAGCCTGGAAGATACCTAGCCATATGGGCATTTAAGAGCTTGGAAATGGTGCTTTAAACTCTGTATTGCATTCATTTTAGAAACTTTTGATGATTTATTAAATAATATAACCTGCACCTATGCCATACATAGAAGTAATGGGAGCAGCAATAGTATCCTTTTTCTACCAGTTAAAAATTCTGGTTTTTCACAAAAACACCAGCTGCATAATACTATAAAGCTTTCTTTGATTAAATTGGTCAGTTTGAATTTTGAGAACCATGAGTTTTAGCTGGTAAAAACTCAGCTCTGCCGCAACACACATTACAAGCACAATCAATGCCTGCTATGATAAGTGATTGCACACTAAAGGACACAATAAAATCAGTGAGAAAATGAATTGGAGGATCAATGATACACATCATTATGAGTGCTATGAGTAAAGAAGGCCTGAAACCAGGGGCTCCCAAATGAAATGAATGTTATTGCTCATAGTTTTGTGAGGAAGAAACACATACTTGCAATTATTCACCAAAAAAGTTACATTAGAGATATAAATCATCATCAAAGTACAGTAAGTAGGAGATGATAGAGGGTGAAATCTTGCATTTGATGATTGAAGTGAGAACGGGGTACTATAACATGTTTACCTGCAGCTGGTAATATAGATGAAACCTGATGAGATGGAAATAGAGGAGGTTCATTGGAAACGAATGATCCAGAGAGAAAGAATTGGAAGAGTGGCATTTCCTTCTTTAGATAATCAGTGGTTATTCCAAGCCTCCTAAAAGGAACGAATGTACTAATCAATCCTGGGTAAATAACAGGTTTGTAAACAGAAGATATCGACTTCATTCAAGGGATCAAGGACTCCAATTTCTTCAAGATGCCTGAAATGATCGCCAAATGCTCTAAATATACATCTGTGTACATCTTGCAATAGCCTTTCAATGCGTTTATTTTGAGTTAATGACCCTACAATAACACAGGATGCATTGTTGTTATGCTCCCTCACCATGTACCTCCAGACTTCAACATTTTCCCCTCCTAGGTCTGAGTGTATGCAGGTAGGTAATCCAAATTAAAAAACACAATTCTCAAAGCAAGAGAGCATTTTATGTGCACAATTATCAGTAGACAGTTTTAGAGCAACTATAACTCTGGAGTAGTCATCAATACCACCACGAATCACAATTCGCCATCTAATCAGCTTATGATTACCATCAATATGCCAGACATAGTTAGGACTTGGAACACAATATGAATAGCTCCTAATCACTAATTTTAATCCGTCATGAACAAAGGGATCAAGCCTGTGGGTTGATGCACAAACCCAAATAAGTATGCCTTTTGGCAGCAAAAGATCATTTATCATTACTTATTTAGCATCTGGGTGATCAGCCCTAATACGGGAAATAGTATCATCTAATTCACCATCGTTAAGTTGCATATACATATCAAAACTTAGTCCAGACAATTGAATTTTTCCATACAGAGAGTTGATCGATTGATCTCAAAAACTACTTCATACAATGTATATATCAAGCCACAATGAAGGATATCCAGTTTGGTTCTCAGGTTCTCACATTCTTTATCATCAGCACTCTAATTCTTCCATCAAGTCACTACAATAAAAGTTTCATCTTACATATCTTCTTTAGTTGCGTAAGCTGCAATAATGCCAGCAACAATTCCACAAGTAGATAACTGTTTGTCCATTTCAAATTTGTCACGACCGTAGCCCTGCCTATTTATTTATTACAGATCAGCTAAAAGTTATATAATGCATTAACGTATTGTGTGACTTTTGACACAAAAGGTGCACCATATTTGACCTGGTTACAATTGTCTGTTCTTCATCTAAGGCCAATATGCATGCAAAGTAGTGTATTGGGTCATTGTTCTCATAGTCATTGTGTACATCATGTAGCACTGGGTCGTGATTGAAGTTTCTGTATCAAATCTGCTTTTAAATTATTTCTTTAGGATGAGGATGCGATGGATGCTGATGTGCCTCTATACATTGACTCTCCTTACAAGCCTGTATCAAGCTATGCGTAAGTTACAAATTATAGCACTGTGTAATGATGATGAGATGATAACATTAGTGCATGTTGTGGTAATCCTGAAAGTGCAAAGTAATACATAATGATATCTTTTTGTTTGTTTAATTTCCTTACAGTGCTCCTATGATACTGATAGATAAATGTTTTGCTGATGTTTAACTGCAAGAGCATCAAGAATGAGTGGACATTTCAGGTACTGGAGCTTTATCCTCTGCTACTATAAGAAAAGAATCACATTTCTTTAGATGTCATATCTCAGTTCTTTGAAATAAAGAGGAAGATTTTTAAGGCCTTTATTATATCTATTGCCTATCGTCTCATAATTTTTTGTTCTCAATTTTTACGACCTGAGGGCATAGCCCCCAGGTCGTCCTATAATTGATTTCACCCACGTGGATATATATATATTTGTATTTCAACACTTACATTTCTTCTATACATGTTGTATTGGAGAAATAACAAGCCTTAGCAACCACCCGCCCACGTTACGTAGTGGGTGTGGTCATGGTAAGCAAAATGGCGGTTTACACATGGGACAAAGTTATGAGCATTCTAACAGCGAAAGAACATAGAGATACTGTTTAAAGTATTTTGTGCAAGCATTAGAAGGTATAGAGAACCTTTATAAATCTTAATAAAAACCCAGCTGTACTTGCAAGGTGGGGAAAACAATTATAGAAATATTTTTACACTGTTACGCTTGTTATAGATATTTTCAGTCAACTCAGTCGAGTTCCAGCAGCTGGTCACAACTGAAGTTCAATTTGAACGTGGCTTCAATGAAGTGATCAAGTTTTGAGTAAGAGGGAGCTTGTGAATTGTGCATTGATGCACTATACTCTTTTCAACACACTCAGAGCTTACCTCTTTGAGGAAAGGTTGTAGGAAGACATTGGATTTTGATACATCTGCTGAAGCTAATTATGATATATTGCTAGGTATGTTTCAATAGAACAGCAAGTCACTGCTACTATGACATTAAAAGGTACACTTTGTTTCCAACCCAACAAGAAGATTACTGTTTCTGCATTGAGTGAGCTCCTTCATCAAGAGAGGGTTATCAGACTAAGCACTAGCCATAGCATTGAAGGTACCGTTTTTCTTATTTATTGTCATTTATGGTTTATGTTTCAGGGAGTCCTGAGTACCTGTAGGTGACATTTGTTCTTTGA
>NW_003546578.1:102471-107224 GCF_000090795.2 Amphimedon queenslandica
GACTAGTGATGTATTTTGCTACAAAGAATAAAGACAAAATACCTGACGTATTGCCTAGTCTTTTAAGATGTTGAGGGATCATCCAAAACATTCTTCACCTGCAAATTTTGACAATTATAGTTATCATGTTAAATTTAATGGCTCCAATTCAGTTTAGGTTCTACCAAATCGATTAATTTATTACATCAATTGAGTGACGTCACTTCCGCAATAATAATTTTAATTTTTAAAATTAAGAATAATTAATGAGTTACATTTATTTTAACTTTAGTTAGGGATTAGGGTTTACTTTTTTTTAGTTTAGTTGTAATTTAGGGATAACAGTTTTGGGCTTAGTTTTTGTTAGTTACAGTTTAAGTAATTAAGTTTATAGTGAATATTGGTCTTTAATAGCATCTAATATAGACTCGCAATGGTCTGTATCCTTGAATTTTCTTCTCCAAAGGAACTCTCGTATTAAAGTTAAAAAAAGTTCACTGGAAGTGTTCATTACTAGTGTGCTACGCATCATCCTTTTAACATGAGACCATGTGCTCCCTATGTTTTGTATGAGCATCGTTAATAGGATTTATAAAGTTCAGAGAATGGTTGACAGTTAAGTTAATCATTCCACTTGAAGCTAGAGAGAAATATGCTCTCCATTTGTCACTTTTAATGGTGGTACCAGGTCTTACAAGTTTAAAAATTATTGGTACCAATGTTACTGCTGAACGATTGGCAACTTTAAACATAAATCATTCTCCTGTACCTCGTTCTATCCCATGAAAGACCTAATGACCTACCACATATCTTCCTCTATTATATTTTTTTCTTCCAAATTTCAATTTGTCAACCTCTACAATTTCTCCAGGGCCACCGATGGTTGTTGGGTGGTCAATGAAATATTGTTGACATACATATCTTGGGAAGTTGAACCAATTAATGATAGTATGCTGATGGTGGCCAGTTTTATGCATAGTAACATGAATTGTCACTTTCCTGAACCACCAATATATTATGTCCACAGAATGACTTTCAAAAACTGTTTTAAATGTTTTGTCTGTGCTTTTCTATGTTTGTTGCTTTATGTCGTAGCAAGTACAAATAGAAGGAAAAACATACAGTCTGGTTTGTAAGCTCTCAATAGTCTACCTTTGTTCTCAGAGCACCAACAGGGAATGCACACAGTAGTTGGAATGGTCCTGGCTTCTTCCTTAGTTGGCTTGATGGCTAGAAGAGAAAGGATAACAAACCATCACCTAAATCTTGAGAGCTTAATACGCCACACACATTTTTAATGAGCGCCTACAAAATAAGAACGCTCCAGCCACTCTTAACAACCACACTGACTGTAAAGCTTACCTTTGTCTTTATCCTAAACAATGATTGAACGAGAATTATAAGTAACAACACCTTCAAGCAACTTTTTCTCCATTTTGAACTTGTATAGTCATGTGATCAGTCATGCGATGTCATTTCTAACAGGAAAAGTAAATACAAACATGAAAAATTGGTTTTCCAGCAATTTCTCCACTTCTTGCTTGGAAGAACGAAACACGGAGGCTTATAACTCAAGATAGGTAAGCCGCATTAACACTCAACAAGCACCAATCAATAGAGAATTTCAAGAGCATTTGTTTGGTATAATAAAATTTTCCAAATTTTTGGTCTGAAAGTTAATATTCTCAGATGACGCCACTTTTAATACCAGTTTTTTGAGAATTTTTAGGTTGACACTTCAATCGATACATCTTGAACTTGTTTTCAATAGAAAATTGATCTATAACTAACTTCAGAAGTTGAGTATATGTTATAAGAGATTGTGATTGAGAGCTCTTGAAAATGAAATGATTATTTTTGCTTGATTTTATAACCCAGTAGGACCACTGATTTGTGATAACTTGCTACCTTGACATGTTTGCCATTTGTCACAAAAAGTGACCAAATACTATAATATCAGCCTTAAGCATATCTCCTTCTGCAACTGGCAGTACCAAGTACTGTAGTTATTTCATCAGAAAAAGTAAAAGTTTGTATATATTGACAGTTCTATTTGCAGGTTCATAGCAAAAATATGACTCATTCGGTGAAGGAGGGGCTTACTAGATTGTAATATTTTCTAAAGGGAAGGTATTGGCTTTAATAGCTCTGCCACTGTAATCGGTTTGATGCATCGACTTTGCTCATTCTCGTTATTATGAAGAAATTTATTTAACATAGTTACTTTTTCTCCTTGTGAGTTTGAATAGTCAAAAAAAGGAACATAATATTGCCATAATTTCAATGAGCCTTGCGCTCACTCAACAAAGTACCAATACATCTGGACCACAGCTGATGGATTGTACAACTCTGTCTCTGGTAAACCATTTGATCAACAGTTTCTCTTCAAAGTGTTGTTCCAGCTTTAAGAAAACAGCCCTGAACGTTATGATGACCTTCTTCAAGATGCTGAATTCTTCACATTGTAAGGCAAAGTCTACAGAACCATAAATGATGTGGCAAACTTCATGTTAATGTGGAACTTTCCAATTATGAGGGTTGAGCTTATTACACCACAAGTGCAGCTAAGAGCAAAACGCTTACCTCCGGGGTTTACTCCTGAAATTATACATCTCTATAATAAAATGAAGTCATGGAAGAAATCACTGAAGCCAGCATCAACAGCAAAGCAGGACAAAATTCTGCAACTGTCGCCAATAGAGTAATCATAGCAAAGGCTGTTTACAAGAAGCACCTTGTCAAATGAAACAAGGGTAACAACTCTCAAAATTTCCATTATTTAAGATCTGTGTGACAATCGCCTGGAATCCCAAGTCATATGACTTACAACTCTATACCAACTAAGACAGAGATGACTATTGCAAAATCCTTTAACCAATACTACTTTTCTGCCTTCATTCGTCAATCTCCATCCACCTGTCCTTCCATCTGTCCCATATATGATCTTTCGACTGTCTCTATGAATCAGAAGTATATGATATTCTCTGCCGTCCTGATCCTTCAAAGGCCTTAGGAGTGGATTGTATTGGTCCCATTGTCCTACTTGGGTGCTGTTTTCCACTATATTCCCCCTCCATCACTTGTTTACTCAGTCTTGGTCAAATTCTACTATTCCTAGTGACTGGTTAATCTATCTTATCCTGTGTTTAAATCTAGAAATATATCTAATGTAGCTATTGATTGACCTATCTCTCTTTTTTTCCTGTGTTTCTAACGGACTTCAGAACTTGATTTACATTAAATTTGTGGCTCATGTCTCACCTCTCATCTCTTGCGATCAATTTGTATTTTTGGCTAAAAGATCTGTGTTACATCAGCTCCTAATCTTTCTGCGTAAGATTTTAGGCTCCTTAAAAGAAAAGTGTACTGTTGATGTGGTGTACCTTGACATAAAGAAAGCTTTTGACAGCATCCTCCACAATAAACAACTCGACAAATTAGCCACTTTTAGTATTTCAGGCGACCTCTTAGCCTTGTTTAGGTATTATCTCAACTCAAGTCATCAGTGTCTTAAAGTTTGGGAAGCCTAATCTACCTTGTAACCTGCATTATCAGGTGTTCTGCGAGGGAGTGTAATGGCTCCCCTTTAATTTACGTTATACTTAAATGAGTTGCCTTCTTTTCTTAAACTAGCTACCCTGTTAATGTTTCCAGATGACACTAAATGTGTCTGTGCAGTCTCTTCCTTATTTGACTGCAGATGTATGCAAGAAGAGCTTAATTCACTTGTTATCTGGTCTGAGCAAGCTCAACTTCTTTTTAACCACTGTAAGTGCTCACTGGTAATGCTGTAGAAGACCCAGCTTAAGAAGGCGGAATCTATAATTCACAGATTATAGAAAGCTGGGTCTTCTTCCCATAATTCACCATTATAATTTTTGTAACATACTGTTTTTCCTATAAAGCCTCATGCATCCTTCCCTAAACTTTAACATACTGAAATATGTTCCATTCTGTTCTTATGACAGATCAACCATGTCAGCAACAAACTGGAACTTACAACATCACTATACTCTAAACAATATCATACGGTTCTCGTATTTTCACAGATTGCCACCTCTGTGAAATAAAGTACCAACATTAATCTCTCTCTCTTTCTTATCCAGCACAAAAATCATATAATTATATGTAACAACCTAGAGCTAAATTTTAATTCATCTCTCCCCTGCACCTTTCAATTCATGTGTCCATGTCAAATATGTTACGCTTTATTTAATTAGAATGTCCTTGCTCACTTTTTTTATACTCCAATTCACCTCTCTCTTTCCTCTCTTTTCTACATATCTATCACTACAATTGAGTTATAGTTCTGTCTTATCTTTGGTCCCCAACTATGCTTAGGGTACTTTCAACTTTCCTAAACTGTGTTCTCTTTGTCCACTCTCTGTTGTTGTAAAGTCATAGATAATAATAATAAATAGATAAACATAACTTGATTATGTAATTTGTGCTAGACAATGACATCATCCAATGGCATCTATTTCTCTTAAGATACGTAAGTTTTAGCTAATTCACATGGTCCCATTCAAACCATTAGGGAAATGGCTTTCTTTCTAGCATTGTTTCTTTACTTCTGATTATGAAAAGCTGTAAATATTTGCTAGACAATGTGTACAGACATGCTCTATTATGTACAATTACAATTACAAAGTATTTTTGTGTTTATTTTGTTTTGAGAAGAGTTATCACAGTTTCCTGCATTTTGGCTAAAAGTTAAAAAGTGGTTAACCGTCCAGCTGCCGGACGCATTTGCAAGGCTGTCGTCCAGTAGAAG
>NW_003546578.1:107234-112472 GCF_000090795.2 Amphimedon queenslandica
TGTATTTCTTTTGATTCCGACACAAGTGAAATGAAACAAATTAAGACATGATTCGTGTATAATGGAAAGCTTTTGAGCATGCTCCACATTACCATAATGCATTTTGTTTAACAGTTTCTAGAACATTCATCAATGCTTTCCATTCATCAGGGCTAAAATATTTTGAGCACTAGGCACAAAGACAATATTATGCAGTTATGAGGTAGAAACCTGTTGAAGTCACATCTCTACATTATCTTCTATCAGTCTCTTTCTAGCCAAAGCAGCATCTTTAACTTGACAATCAACAAACCATGAGAGTACCCAAATTGAAAAAGCACATTGCTATAATGACTGTTAACTACTATTATTTTTAAAGCAACTGGCTTCCTGATCTGACTTCCTTTAAACTTCTTGCAAGAAGGCCCAATTACTATCTTTTCTGCTTCTTTAGGATGGTCACATTTTTTGTGATACAGGTAGAAGTAGAGTTGAGCGGTATTAAAATTCATAGCCTCGCGATATTCATGTCCAAAATATTGCGGTATAACAATAATACCTTTATAAGAAATGTGAAAATATGAACAATACCAAACCAATCATATTTACAAATTTTTGGATAAAAATACTAATTGTTCAATTTCATCCGGTCTAAGACAACATCTATCAGATACCATAATGCCAGCTTTGCTGAATATTCGTTCAGATGTCACACTTGATGCACAGATCGAGAGACATTTACGTGCCAAAACAGAGAGAAAGGGCATTTTTGAGGATTCTTGTTTCCACCAAATCGGAGGGTCCATGTCTGTATGAAGAGAAGGGTTTTGTAAATATAACTCAACTTGTCTTTTAGCATTATCTTCTTGAGATTGCTGAGATATATCTAAATTATAAGTGACTAATACTGGTCAAAAAATTGAACTAAAATTTTCTTTCTTTGGTGGAAGAGGTTCAAGGGCTAGGTTTTCTGACTCCTCATTTCATCGTATGTCATCACTTACAATTGTTAGCTTGTTCATTTCAGATAAGATTTCAGCTACAAGCTCATCATCTATAGAAAACCTATGCTTAAATTGAGGATCTACGAAGGCACACTTGTCCAGAAGACTGCTAATTTCAGTATCAGAATAACGACTCTCTAAATCTTCTTTTATTCTCATTTTCATTTCTTTAGCTAGTGTAGGCTCATCTTTAATATTTAGCATGGTTGTTTATATAACTTGAAGTAGAGGCTTAATAGCTGAGCAAATGACACATTTTTCTCCTGAAAGTAAGTCAGTTAACGTTTAGAATGGGGTAATAACAGTAGCCACACATTGTAGGACATCTAAATCCTGCCATGACAATAGAAGGTGAGAAGTAGTACTATCTTGCCCAGGACAATTCTAATAACTTCCTCCTGTTCCAAAGTTATGTTAATCATATTAGCAGTGGAACCCCATCTAGTACTTACATCAGCTATTAGCTTTTTAAACAGATTATTATTCTATTCTTGCATCTCTCTGTGAGATCTCTTGCTGTAGGAAAAGGCAGCAAAGACTTTCCTGCATTATCTAAAGGCGTGATCAATACAACTATCCACAAATCCCTTGCTAATAGCAAGGTCCAAATCATGACCGAAACAACTTACACGGATTCAGTGTAAAAGATTACAAACTAGTTTAATATTGCTTCCATTGTCAGTTGTAATGGCAACTTGCTTTTGAGAGGATAATTTCCAATCTTCTAAAATTAGCCCAAGAGCCTCTTCAATGTTTTCCCCAGTGTGATCTTGAGGAAGGTACAGGGCTTTTAAACAACGAGTCTGCATAGTCCAGTTTGAATCAATGTAGTGAATTGTATAGACTAAGAACGGATCACTAGTATGAGACGACCAAAGATCAGACGTAGACAAAAAGAGAACAATACACTTAGTACTAGAAGAAGCTAGTTTGCTTTCTAAATTGTGACGAGTGTCTTCATAAAGACAAGGAATAGCAAGTCGACTAAAGTGATCTTTGAGTTAAGTCGTACATGGGATTAATTACACTTATCATTTCTTGTAAACAAGGTTTGTCCACTAAGTATATAGGCAACATTTTCTTAGCCAGAAAGATAGCTATTGACTTTGTTATCATCTTATGCTCTTTTGATCCGTGGTTACATTTCTTTGTCTGCTGTATAGACTCTTGTATAGATAACTGGCCACTACTTTTAGATAGCTTCTTGTTTCTAGGACATTTTAGTACTAATAGATTGAGTTTTATTCATGTTGTTGTACTCTTTAGGGTGAAATGTTCTTAAATGAGTAAACAAGTTGCTGGTGTTTCCGCACTTAGCTTTAACAGTTTGTAAACATATCTTGCATTTAGGAGTGTCAAGTTCTGTTGGCTGACCATTTTCATCTTGAACGAATCCAAAGTACTTCCACACAACCAACTTGGTACTCTTCTTCTGAACCAAGTTTGTCAAAGCTAATGAAGGACTGGAAATAGTGCTGGGAACACTAGAGCTATCTGTTTCACAGTCATCTCCAGACTCTTCAAGTCCAGGTTCATCCCAACTTTTCGTTACTGCTTCAGCCATTTTTAATATTAGTACCATGTGCTTTATGAAAAATAGAAAATTGTAATCATTTAATTAAAAAATTTAGACTTATTGTGGTTTGTACTTAACATACCGCGGTGTAAATGCAGTACCAAAACACTGCTCAACACGAGGTAAAAGTACCATTTTTTATGCATAATTATTATGACAATACAACATTCTTATACCATAATTTACTTAATCCTCTACTAGTATTAACTTGACTGTTATCACTGTTTGATCCCTGATTTGAAGCAATAGTATGCTCTGATACAAAGGATTAGCACCAGTCTCTATTGTATCTTAACTTGATCTTGGGTCTAAAGTACCGAACTCTGCCCTAATACTTTCACCATCACCTGACTCAACTGTTTAAATATTTCAGAATGTGCATGATTTATACCTTCAGTTCTGATTATATCTGTTGTATGATGTGTACATTGTCTATTTGTGTTATGCTCTACAAGTACCTTTGAAGTTTAATCAAATAAAAGTTAAATTAAAATAATAACAAAAAAGTTTTCATTGGCCTTCATGACAACTGCTTCCTTTTCATTAATCCACACGATTTTGTAGCATCAAATTGCCTCTAAAATGATGCTATGCCTACTTCTGAAGCCAGAGATGCCAATTGTTATGCTATTAATGAGCCCAATGTAATTATTGATGCTCAGAAAGTCTTGCTTTTCCTTTCTGATATTTAATGGCAGATACCTATAATTAATGTAAAATGCCCTATTAAGGTTGTCATTCATTGAAAATAAATTTCATGATTTTAGCATTATCATTAAATCTGCGAAATTAAATTTCTCAAAAGTGGTGTGACACACTAGGAAGAATAACTGCAGAAGTTAAGATTCGCAAAAATTTTACGATTTATGAACAAATTCGCAAAATTTGATATGAACAAAATAAAACCCCTAAACAGTATGCACCAGAGTATAATATTCTTTTGAAACAAAGGTGCTGCTTACATCAACTGATGAATGGCTAAAAATAAACTCCTTTTGCTTCTACAGGTTTGATGTATGTCATCTCTTGTCCATCTCTTCGCAACACAACCTGAACTATTATAGTAATACTTGACAGGACTCACTTAATGCTAACATGTGCTGACATGGCAGGTGCATGCTCATCGAGAAAGAACACTGGCAGCTATCATTAATAACATTTGGCTTGCTGCCAGTAGATGAGAATACTTATAGCTAACTCCAATATCATTACCAAGTTCAACCTACTTTTTGAAGTCTAACTGCTTCTGAATGTAAAAGGTAGCACAAGAAGTGCAGATTTGAGATTTTTTTTCCGGTGAATTAAGCAAAATTTTTGACAGATTTTATTGCTAAAGACAGTAAATTGGACTGATTTCTCTCCTTCTTTTAGGCATGACAATACTGCAATAAATTGGTCAAAAATTTAAAGAGACTAGCATATTTGGAATGAAGACTTTTCACTTTTCCATTAATAGAGTTGCACCGATTACCGATAAATAAATCGGAATCTGCCGATTTTTGCATTTTTCTATTGAATCTGAATCGGTTAATTTCATTGCAGATTATTATAACTATTAATATTATTACTAACGAGCGACCACACCCACATTTGCCACATGGCACATGCCACATGTAAAAATGTCAAATAGAAGATCACCAATATGGCAGTATTTTACTGCCAACGAAGGGGACAAGTCAGCTATTTGTACTACCTGTGGCACTCAAGTTTCTAGAGGAGGAAAGTCTGTAAAGAGTTTCACTACAACTAACCTGGTTAACCATCTCAAGAAACATCTTGCTGAATACAAGGAATATGAAGATGCGAAGCGGAAAGAGCAGCTGCATGCTACTAGTACTCCCTCTAAACCAGTCTTGAAACAAGCAACGCTAGAAGAAAGCATAGGCGGCTGCAGGCCTAGGCATTGGGGGGCAATGCCTAGGTTAAGAATTGAACCGGAAACAGGAAGCAACGTCATCTTTATTAATTAATTAATTACAATTAATAAATTTTACAATAATATTATCTTTAATTATTATTCATGAATAATATTATGGCTACTAAGCGGCAGGCTTCCTTACTTTCCTTTATTAACAAGCCATACAAGAAAAGATGTGATGAGACTGTAGATAATACCAGTAAGTAAAGCAAGTATTGTTAAACCTGTAAAAGTAAACACTTAATAACTTGACAAAATTTTTAATTAATTATAGATAGTGATGTTAATTGTGATGACAATAATCTGGAGTCAGAGGAATCAATTTCTACAGATACAGAAGTGTTGTCTACTTCACAGTTACTTAGGAATACTCAGCCGACAGGTTCTACTTCTAGTTCTAATTCTTCACTTCCAGATGATATAGCAAAAGATAACAAATCCAGTCTAGTACAACCAGAAGGAAAATTTCCTTCCAAACGATATGGAAGTGTGAATAGGTCCTTTCAATCCAGCTGGTATAAGGACTACCCCTGGCTTGAATATTCTGTATCAAAGGATTGCATTTATTGTTTTCCTTGCCGCTTTTTTGGTGTGAATGGGGATAAGTCATTTACTTCTACAGGCTACTCCAATTGGAAGTGAGCTCGAGGTACAGAAGGAGGCCTTCAAGTACACCAAACATCATCCAAGCATAAGGATGCTACTCTTTCATGGAGGCAGTATCAATCTACATTAGCCAATGACTCTTCAATTGTTAATCA
>NW_003546579.1:0-32958 GCF_000090795.2 Amphimedon queenslandica
ACACTATAGTTTTTACCTTTTGATCTACATATTTCCACAAGGTTAACGATATTGTTGTGCTGCAGCAACTGAAGTATCCGTATCTCTCTCAGAGCAGTCATGGGAAACTGAAATACAGCAATGATAAATTATTATTAATATAAAATTACAATCAATTTAACATGATATTATAATTAAAGTTAGATACTGTACTCACTCCTTCTTTCTCGTTCTCCATACAAACTTTCTTTAGCGCAACAAGTCGACCCGTTTTTCTGTCTTTGGCCTTAAAAACCTCACTATATTATAACAATCAATAATAATTAAAATTTAATACATATATAATGATAATAATAAATGCCTAAATACCACCTTTATTATAAATTCTACAAGGTACTAATATTATCTTACCCAAAAGTCCCTTGTCCTACTTTAGTCAGTTTCTCATATTTCCCGACTTCAGGACAGTAAGGCAGGTTTACAGTTCTCACAGGACCCGCCATTTTTATTAAGCTCCACCCTAAACCACACCTAATTAAGTAGATCTATCCGGATGGAAACGAGAGTATACAAAATCTCCGCCCACAAAAAAGTATACTGAATAGGAAGCAGTTATACGGAGTATTACTAGGTTTACATTTGGTGTGAGAGACTATTAGAGTTCAAGTTTTTGCCTAAAATGTCTAAAGTGACTCTTAGTACAGAGTTTAGGAAGGTAAGGGAGGGAGAGAAGAAGTGAGTCCATCTCTTCTGTAGGTTGATGTTGATGAACTAGACGAGGAGAAGTACCAGGACGAACCAGAAGGCGGAGATGATTCAGACTCCATTGCCAGCAGGTAACCTTACTTGATATATTAACATTATTAACATTTATGATTACTTACATCTCTTATTTATTAATATTAACATTTTGAAAAGTAAATGCCTAATTCCTTTTATGGCATTAATAAGTGGGACATTTCAACTGATTATTGACTTCATTAACTTGTTGTTATTGTTATTGTTGTTGTTGTTGTTGTTATTGTTATTGTTGTTATTTTAGGGAGGCCGAAGTTAAAAAGTTTATTTCCGGTGGTAAGAATTTTGAAGCTTTGAAGGCAGCTTTGGCCGACCCACCACTTCAGACTAAAGATGAAAAAGCAAAGGTAACTAATGAATTTACAATACACTGTAAAGCTGATAACTCTATAATTCTTGTGAGTTTTAATTTTATGACCATAAGTCATTTAATATGCGCATAATTCTTTGTATCAAAGCCTCCTATATTACCAGCTGTACTCTACGTATTAATTATTCTATTTAATGTCACACCTTTAGAAACGTAACTTTGACATAGTCCTTGATGTCCTCACTCGTTTCAAGCAGTCGGACGTTGAGGAAGCTGTCAATAAGTTGAACTCGGACCAGGTTGACGTCCTTATGAAGTACATATATAGAGGGTTTGCCGAACCAACCGAGAACTCTTGCGGGATATTACTAGTCTGGCATCAATTTGTATGTGGGTGTGGCCACTTAAAATGGGCGGAGCTTAGTAATAATTATGCATGTACTTGTAAAAGTTTTAAATTTTGTAGAAATTTTTGATGTGGTGGTTTTAAGTAGGTGTGGCTAGTTATTAATTAATTTTCATTACAGGCGGTTGCTTCGGGAGGCGTTGGCTCAATTGTCCGTGTATTAACTTCAAGACAAACCGTTTGAGGATGGAAAGAGATAGAGAGATGAACGTCTTTTTAAAATGTTTAACTCTTCCTGTCTCCTAATTAGTACTGTTGTATGCTGTGTCTTTAGATTCATTATTATTATTATTATTATTATTATTATCGTGTAGCTGTTGTAATTTATTACTTAATTCTCTTCTTTTTCTGTTTTATTAGTTTTCAATTTTTTATTATGCAAAAAAGACATTTCTCAAAACGAACACAAAAACATAAAAAAACCAAAAGCTAATGGACACACACTCTCCATATTTGGTCATTAAAAATATCAAGAATCATTGCCACATCTCTTCCAAATAATAACAGTTCCCTATGAAGAGACGGTAATAATTATAATAATTATATTATTATTATTATCACCTGATTGTCACATGATGCTAGTAAGCTCTCATCGTAAGTCCAGGATACGTCAAGAACCGGACATGAGTGACCCTGAAGCCGATTGACCTGAGACCCAGTCTCTATGTCATACATGTAGACGTGTCCGTCCTCACCTCCGGACACAACACACGCCCCCTGTCACGTGACATGGTATCAGGTAGCGTTAGTACTGGTTTACCTGAAGGAAACTCATTAGGGGACAGAAGGCGCTACGAATGGCTTCGTTAGAATGTGGCACGGCCATTTTCCTTTTTAAATATACCTCTCCATTACTTAATATCCTAAAAGGAGGAGGAAGTAGCAGCTATACTGTACTAGTGTATTAGTACCTGTATAGTCTGAGGGAGTTATCGGCACAGGATAATAACAAGGTTGGGTCTCGTGCTTCACGACTGGCCCAGGTACGACAGGAGACTGAAGTAATGGGGACACCTCCTTCTATCATCAGTCTAAATTAATAATTCCAATAATCGGCTTTTTAACTTGATTAATAATCACCTCTTTAATCTCTGGAGTCGGCCGGACACTGAGTCCATCAAAAATGAGAACATGGAGCCTTTACTGTCGCTAGCCCAAACCACGCCCCCTGAGGACTCCAGGGCTAGCGAGAGCACGGAACCAGCTGTCTTACTGTTACCACCTTTGACACCTTTACCTGTCGACACATTGTAGACCTTTAACTGCCCTTTACTGTTACCAGTCTGGAGAGAAGGAGAGAGAGAGAAAATTACCAAGAGTTATTACTCATAATAAAGTGATAATTACGATAAGGAAGTTTCCATTTTGTGAGTGGAAGCAGCAGCAGTTTGAGTGACAGCCACTGGTATCGAATATGATCCGTAAACACTTCCCAGAGTTGGACTTCCAGAGTCTGTAGGTCCCGTCAGAGGAGGCGGAGACTATGAAATCGTTGCCAATCGACCAGTCAAAATCTAGCAAGAAAGATAAGTGTAACACTAAGATTTTCAAGATCAAAACCAAATATATCAAAATCTGAAAAATACCCAAGGCTATAGCCCATGGTTTTTTCCAAAAATGGCCAAAAAATGACCCCAAATTTTTTTGCATTTTTAAATACATATTGATGTCCTTATGCTGTGTAGAAAGTTTGAGCTGATTCCGACTTAAATTTTTCGAGTTACGGCAAATTTAAGAAATAGGCCAAAATCTGAAAAATACCCAAGGCTATAGCCCATGGTTTTTTCGGAAAAATGGCTAAAAAATGATACCCAATTTTTATTACATTTTCTGATACATATTGACGTCCTTATGCTGTGTAGAAAGTTAGAGTTGATTCTGACTTAAATTTTTCGAGTTACGGCTATTTTAAGAAATTTGCCAAAATCTGAAAAATACCCAAGGCTATAGCCCATGGTTTTTTCGGAAAAATGGCTAAAAAATGATACCCAATTTTTATTACATTTTCTGATACATATTGACGTCCTTATGCTGTGTAGAAAGTTAGAGTTGATTCTGACTTAAATTTTTCGAGTTACGGCTATTTTAAGAAATTTGCCAAAATCTGAAAAATACCCAAGGCTATAGCCCATGGTTTTTTCGGAAAAATGGCTAAAAAATGACACCCAATTTTTATTACATTTTCTGATACATATTGATGTCCTTATGCTGTGTAGAAAGATTGAGGTGATTCCGACTTCAATTTCTCAAGTTACGGCCATTTTAAGAAATTTGCCAAAATCTGAAAAATACCCAAGGCTATAGCCCATGCTTTTTTCGAAAAAATGGCTAAAAAATGACACCCAATTTTTATTACATTTTTTGATACATATTGATGTCCTAATGCTGTATAGAAAGTTTGAGGTAATTCCGACTTCAATTTTTGAGTTATGATCACTTATAAAAGCATTTTTCATTAGTTAATTAATATACCATTAATTTCTTTCTCATGTCCTCTGAGAGTGCAGTGTAAAGATGGTGGCTCAGAGACAAGAGTAAACACGCTAAGAGTAGCGTCCCGACTGCCACAGGCCAACAAAGTACGATCATCGTTTGCAAATTTAATGACAGTCACACCTCCTTTATGCTGATCAAAAATGTGCTGCATTCCACAGAAAGCATAATGTTCCTGTAACGTATTGTCTCCAGCCATAGCCCTGAGAAGAGAGAGATTATACAAATAATAAAGGATATCTTCAGGTGTTTCTGTTACCTGCTGGCTTGAGCCGCTCTGGTTGGTACGAGACCAGCTGAGTGGTACCTCATTGGAGAAGGAGTGAGGAAGGAGGTCTCTCCAGGTGCCTTAGGTAATGATGAATCAGCATTCTATACAATAATAATAATAATAATAATAATAATAATAATAATAATAATAATAATAATAATAATAATAATAATAAAATTAATATAAAATTACTTGTTTGTGATTCTTTTTGTTATTGTGAGATGACGATCTGAAAGAACAAACAATAATAATAATAATTATAATTATAATTATTATTACTATTATAAAAGTACTTTTTCTCAATTGGTCCATATCTACTGCCTAATATCTGTGACCTCATCACTAAATATGAACGTCTAATCGAAGGATCATCACGATTACGAGCCTTCTCCTGCAGCAATTGGTTACGTCTCCTTAAATACAACATTTCTGGCATGAACAATACAAAAAGCTAATTATGAAAAAGTGTTTTAACTGTTTTTCTCACTGTATTGGTTAGAAGGGAGCGGTCTTAATGGATTATATTGAGTATCTAGTCCAATTATACGCTGTGTGACCGTCATTACTTCTATAATAATAGATGAATTAATAAAAATAATAAATAATTTCATACCTTTATTAGACGCCATTTTGTTATACGCCCTCCAATAGGCGTGGTCAATAATCCCCGTATATTCTAGTAAAATTGAAATCACCAAAACTTTATAGGCGAAGGAATGAGAAACTTGAGATTTTTCAATCTCCGTATACTAACCTACAAACGTAGGAGTCAAAGGGTTAAAAATATTTAGCGGTATATAAATTTGCGCATGCGCAGCTTTTTGCAGAGAACTTTAGACTCTGTGGTTACCAAGGAGAAAGGAGTGGTCACTGGATATCACTGCATTTCACTGAAAGCAGAGGAGAAAGAGAAGGCTTTACAGAGGAGATCAATCTTACAGCTATTGGGAAAGGTAAGAACTGACAGACCAGATGCAAGTTAAAAGTCTCTCCCAGCCACTCAAATAAAACTGATAGCTAAAGTCGTACTGTGATATGTGTTAAATGACACTAAATAGTCTTTACCATAAATTAAACTATAAATTAGTGTACTAATCATGATAATAGTGTAGCCTCTTTATTAAGGACACCATTGAGCCTACACTACCTGTCTTTAATACAGAGGTGTCCTCATTTCAGAGGTACTTTTGTATATACAAGTTCACACAGAATCTTATTATAAAGGTGTCTTTTATTGTAGAGAGAATTCATTGTATGTAACTTATGTAATCTTACATGTAGCTGTCATTGTTGCATCATTCAGTATTGTAACATTACATCACTTTATGTTTATACATACTTTCTGTTTGCTGCTGGTATATCCTTTCCTTTTTGATAGATGAGTATACCTCAAGGAGACCCTGCTAACGGAGCTAAGATATTCAAGCAGAGATGTGCCCAATGTCATACGACTGAAGCTGTAAGCTTGCTCCTCTTTTGTCCCTCTCCCCCCCCCCTCTCTCTCTCCCTCCCTCCCTCTCTCTCTGATTCACTCTCTCTCTCCCTTTCTCTCTCTCTTCCTTTCTCTCTCTGATTCACTCTCTCTCTCTTTTCTAGGGTGGTAAGCATAAAACTGGTCCTAACTTACACGGTTTGTTTGGTCGTAAAACCGGTCAAGCCCCAGGCTTCACTTATACTCAAGCGAACAAGAGCAAAGGTATCACACCTCATTAATATTCATTGTTAATTGATTGCCACGCCCACCACCAGGAATAACATGGGGCGAGGACACTCTATTTGTATATCTTGAGGCACCCAAGAAGTACATACCAGGGACTAAGATGGTGTTTGCTGGACTTAAGAAGCCACAAGAGAGAGCAGGTACTTTGACATTAGAAGCAGCTGCTTTTTAATGATCATTTTATTTATTAATGACCCTCCCTCTCTCTCTCCCTCTCTAGATCTAATAGCTCACTTAAAGGAGGCAACCAAATAATTGTACCAATTGATAGAGTGAATTGTATCGTATAATGAATGTACAACAACATATTGCTATTATTATTATTATTATTTATTGAGGGAGACACTCTCTACATTACGCATACATACCTTCACTATCAGTATTATTATTATTAGTAAGAATTTAATGTGTTTAAGAGCTCCTATATAATATTACCACCAAGTGGACATTATTATTATTATTTATTTATTTGTACAAAGTTACTTATTTTAGTAGATTGTTGTTGGAATTTGTTTATTTTAGCATTGACTGACACTCATAATTAAATTAATAACAATAATAATAATAATAATAATAATAATAATAATATCAATAGTGATTTGAAAATTTGGTCAGTTGAGATTCACTGAAAACACACAAGTACATCAATAATCATTAATATGAGGCTCCTCCCACAGAGCCACTCCTCTTCTACATGATCCCGTTAGCCAGATATTGAAACCCATCATAGAGTTTGGTGGTCAGTGAGTACATGCTGGTTTCAATCATTCCGTTAACTAACAGTTCCAGCTGCTGCTCTGTTAGTGAGAGGTGGAATCTATCTTGTAACTGCTTGACTGTAGTCGGACCGTGAGAGAAACAAGGCAGTTGTGAGCCTGTCATGAAAGGAAAGAAAGGAATATTAAGGAGAAGAATAACTATACAATACATGAACATTGTATATAAATAAAAGAGCAGGTGCTGATTTTTGAGGGTTAGAATCAGCCAAAATTAGGTTGAACGATGTAAATTTTGTATGGACAAACTTGTAAAAATTAGTAAAATCTACACAGCAACAGCATATATTATTACATTAATTATGTTACTCTGTACCGGTTTGCATGATATCAACTATATTCACTATCTGCTCCATGTGTTTTCTTGCCGCTAAAAAACCTTGCAACATCAAGACTTTAAAATACCTGTACATATCGCTGTTGACCCCGCCCATCACCTAATAAGGAAAAGAGTACATGTCATGATAATTTTAACCTTTTTTACTTCGACAAATTCTTGCGTTAGTTTAAACGGCGAGCTCTCAAAGCGAATGTTCTTTCCAGGAGAATGCGCCAAAATGAAACCAAAGTCAATATGGATGATGTGACCTTTAGAATCCAGTAATATGTTGCCATTGTGTCTAAAAGAGAGAGAGAGAGGGAGAGATTCCTGACTGACTAGTTTTACAAACCGGTATTACCTGTCTTTGACCTGTATGAAGTAACAGATGAGGCAATAGGCTGCACAGCTTTCAACAAAGTTGCGCTGAGATGTTAAAAACCCTTCGCTATTAGTCTCACCATACTCCTATTGATAATCAATAAGAAATAATTTATTATTATTTCATACAGATGTACGTACGTGTTTAAAATAGTCTAAAAGTGAGCCTTTAAACTCTTTCTTTATTTGATGGAGTGACACAGCATTACAGACAGGCTCCACCAGCCCGCCATCTGATGAAAAGACCATTACAGTGTATCTAAGAACAAGAAAAAAAGTGAATAAAAAAAGGAAAAAAAAAAAATCAATGTGGAGAATCCGGGCATCGATCCCGGTACCTCTCGCATGCTAAGCGAGCGCTCTACCATTTGAGCTAATTCCCCAAATCTACTCCTCCGAGAGCAAAGTAAAGTTTATATAGACTCACGGTCTGAGCCACAAGGAGACATTCTCTTCTTTCCAAATTCTTTTAAATTGCTCGAGGAGCTGCCATGAGACCAGCTCCTGTCTCAAATCATCACCCCACTTTACTATGGCAGCCAGTAACTCTGAGAAAAAGAGAGAGAGGAGAGAGAAAGATTTAATCATAATATTTATAAATTTCTCACTCCAGTTTGGTAAGTGGCCATAAGGAGATCTTTGTCTGATTCTTTCAACTTTATTTTCCCACATTTCCTTCATGGCAGCAGCTGCATAGAAAGAGAAAGAAAGAGAATGATTAGATTTAAAATCAGGTATCGTATTTACCGGAAGGATCATCAGGATTCCTTGAGAAGTTCTTTTTAGGAGCTCCAATCTCTTTAGAGAGTCTTCTTCGAATCTCACTAACATGGAATGTCACCTACAAGAAAGAGGGAGTAAGAAATTTTAAAAAGACAATAAAGGCAGCTGCTTACAGGAGATCCCTCTCCCTCCTCATCTTTATCGCTGCTGCTACTGTTGCTGCTGCTTCCTTCAAGACATTTATCCTCGCCACTGGCAGGAGCCTCCTCCTCTCTCTCTTCTATTATGCTGCTGGTCGGGTAGTTATCGAGTGACGTTAATGAAACACTGTCAGCTGATATGCCTCCATTACGAAGGTTAGGTAGCGATGAAACCTGTTGGTGGATCATGTGAGAGTCATGTGACTGCTGACTCACTCTAGTGCCCACGGGGGATGGACCTTCCGAGTGTACGAAATTCTTGACTTCATCGGGTCCCCTGAAATGAGGAATGAATAATTTTTAAAATTCGTAAAAAATCCAATTTTGATCGGAATCAGCTCAAACTTTCTACACAATATAAGTACATGTATATGTATCAGGAAATGTAATAAAAATGGAGAACTGTCTCCTATGCAATGTCCCTTACAGTCCTGAGGACTTCAATGACACGTCCAGTTGTTTCTGCGTCAAAGGCGATAGGAAAGTATCCTCAACTTGAGCTACTTCAACAAGCAGAAGATAAGGAGCTTTACTCTTTGAATTGAGAACGACGGACTCTGTGGGGGGTATCCTCAATATTTGATGAGTCGGGGGGTACAGAGGGAGACAGACCCGGGCAGGGAGGTTTAAATTCAATTGTGATAACTCAGCGTAGAGCTGGCTAGCTATAAGTATAAAACAGAGGCACGTACATGTACATGTATTGGGGTAACGTACTTCTCAGTGAACGTGTAGTATACTTCAGTAATCTCTTGGATATGTGGCCCAGCGTACGAACAAAAATATCCTGGGCCAACAATCTGGGTGACTATTAATTAATCAATGTTAATAAATAATAGTAATAATGAATGTTCATAATAATTATTAATTAAAACTTACCTGACATTGACAGCTTTTATAAGCAGGTGCTACTGGTAGGGGAGAAGGAGAGGAGGAGAGAAAGCAAGTACAGCCACTATCAAAGGCTTGACCTGATCTTAAATCACCAATGGATACCTGGAATGGAGGGAGAGAGAAAGGAAGAGAGAAAAATGAGAAAAAAAGATCATATTAAGTACAGGTTACTAAGCAGTAAGCACACAATTAACTAGTCATTTTATGGACATGTCCTCCATTACTTTATTTCCGTTCATTGAGTAGTTGCTGGTGCTACAAGACTGAGTGGAAGTAGGACAAATGGTAGACATTGAGCTACTTAGAGTGATGACGGGAGAGTTGGCAGAGAGAGATCTGTGATGATGCTTATCCTGAGAAAATGGTGAAGCAGAGGGAGAACCAGGAACAGAAGCAACACTAAAAAACAGAGAAAAATAATAAATAAATAAATAAAATATAAGTTTTAAAAGTAAATATGTACTTTTGTGAAGTTGCCAGAGTTATTAGTGGCGGTCTTATCTGCTCCGTTTTGATTAGCGAGAGCATTCTAGAGGCAGTCTGAAGTTCAGAAGAAGGAAGCCACGTATCGCTAATACTCGCCGTCAGTAACCAAGCCAACTGGAGAAGAAATGAACTACTTATTTTATTCTATCATTTTAATTTACCTTGAGGGAGAAGATAACGTCATATCTGCAGCGACTGAGGAAGTACTTGTGAAGGACTGGGTAAAGACTCTCAACATGAACGTACATATTACTGAAGGACAAAAGGGATAAAGTACATGTAAATGGATTCATTAAAAATTGTACATGTATGATTAGAAAAACTCACGCTAATTCTGGTAGATAGAAATCAACTTCATTGTCGTCAAAATCCTAAAAGAACAATAGCAATAATTACAGTATGTACTTGTGTACACATAAAGATGTTTATTAATAACGATCAGTCAAGTGTTTAAGTATTAGTAATTTGATAAACTACTTTAATAGAGACTGTATAAAGTTATATAATAAAGGTTTATAGTAGAATTGTAGTTGGATTTGGCTTCAGTCAAGTATTACTATTTGATACCAAAATTACCATGAGTAGCATCATAGTATTACTACACGTATTTTTGACCCCACTAGTATAATAGTATTTATTCTATTTCACACACTTTTAGTTTTTTCCCGAGATACTTTTGAACGTTCGCCTCTCTTTCCTTAAAAAGGTACTGGACAGCAATGTGCATTGTGAAGAGGTTTGATTCAAACAAGCGTAGCAACAAGAAGCTCTCTAACAGCGGCTCAGGACTTTGAGAGGCAAACCGAACCGCCTCCCTCCCCTGTATCTCGTTAGTAGAATCAGTATGTTCAGTCTCTTTCGGGTCTGTGGCCCCATCTTTATCTTTCGTTTGTCGTAATTTTTGTTCTAAATCTTGATCAAGTGCTGAAAGACAAGGAAAGCATTCACTTGAGTTGTGTGACGACATGTTTGTGTCTTTTTCTCTTCTTTCTTGTTCTCTCTTGTTGTCAGGTAAGGGGAGAGGAGGAGGGGGGTCGAGAGAGGTGGATTTTTCTTCCACGGGGTCTGCAGAGTTCTTGCTGCTTTTAGAACACGTAGAGCTGGACCTCTTCAACCTGTTGGCCTCTGTCTCCGTCTCCCACATAGCAAGACCGAGTAATGGATCGTCCATCTTGTCTTTCTCCTCTCTTTCCAAGTCAAAAAGGTAAATTAGCTCACCCTACCATCCATTAGCCATAAACCAAGCCTACTAAAAGGCGTGGCCAATTAGATTGGTCACACCCACAATTAAAATGGAGATTTCCAAGTTGGAAATTGTAGCAACTCTTGAAGGTAAATACTCTTTGTCACGTCACTCTCACGTGATCTAATTCCCACAGGGCATCAGGACAGGGTCTGGTGTGTTGCTTGGAATCCAACAGGAACGCTACTAGCATCAGCTTCTGGAGATAAAAATATATCCTCCACCCACACAATTAATTAATTATTAAAATTACTACAAAAATTAAAAAGATATTGCGTCCCATTCCTTGACTGTTGGATGTACATTAGGATATGGGGAAAGGAGGGAGAGAGTTGGGTCTGTAAGACTGTATTGACTGACGGACATGATAAGACAATAAGATCAGGTTGTCATTATTATTATTATTATTATTATTATTATTAATTTTTTCAAACTTCAGTTGGTTGGTCACCATGTGGACACATGTTGGCAGCTGCTAGTTTTGACGGTACTGTTAGTATATGGGACAAGAGACAAGGTGAATGATACTGTAATTAATACTGATACTTCTCTCTTTCTCTCTCTCTCCCTCCCCCTCTCTCCCTCCCCCCCCTCTCTCTCTCTCTCTCTCTCTCCCCCCCCTCTCTCTCTCTCTCTCTCTCTCTCCCCCCTCTCTCTCTCTCTCAGATTTTCAGTGTAAGAGTGTACTAGAAGGCCATGAGAATGAGGTTAAGTCTGTGGTATGGTCTCAGTCTGGTTCCTTCCTAGCAACTTGTGGCAGAGACAAGAGCGTGTGGGTATGGGAAGGTATGGGAATGGAATATTGAGGAACATGGGAATGGGAATAATGAGGACACACAGTCGTATTTATTTGTTTATTTATTGTTAGTTCTCAGTGATGGCGAAGAATTTGAATGTTCAGGTGTTCTGTTACACCACACTCAGGATGTGAAAACTGTTAGATGGCATCCACACGAAGACGTAAGCCATAATCACATGATCATCACATGACCATCACGTGACCATACATTGATAGGTGCTAGTTTCTGCAAGCTATGACGATACTATTAGAGTTTATAAAGAAGAGGATGATGATTGGTGAGGGGTGTGGCTAGGGGTGTGGTTTATTTACTCGTACGTAGGAGCTGTACGTGTACAATGGAAGGACACACCTCCACAGTGTGGGGTGTTGCCTTTGATGAATCTGGAAATAGACTGGGTATGTGTTTCATTTGGAACCATCTTTATTTATTTAATCTTTTTTTTCCTCCTTCTCCTCAGCTTCTTGCAGTGATGATAAAACCATTAAAATATGGCGGTCATACAAACCTGGTAATAACGAAGGTAGGACCCTCTTTCTTGATGATACATGTACATGTACATTTCCTTATAAGGTATTCCTACTCCTGATGGGGAGACAGTATGGAAGTGTTCATGTACTTTAGGAGGACATCACACAAGATCAATATACACTATTGACTGGTGAGGGAGGAAGGGAAAGAGGGGGAGGGAGGGAGAGGGAGGGAGAGAGAGAGGGAGGGGGAAGAATGTGTTATTATTAATCAGATTATACTTCTTTCTTTCTCTCTCTCTTTCAAGGTCAAAGTGTTCAGGGTTACTAGCAGCTGGTGGAGGAGATGACACCATTAGAATATATAGAGAAGCAAGTTTATTTATTTTATTTTTATTTATTTGTTATTGTTGTTGCTACTGTAGGATCCTGGTTCTGATCCAAATCAATCTAACTTCTCTTTATTATGGCAACAAGAAAAGGTTCACTGTATCAGATACATGTACACCATTATTGATGGTATATCCTCCTTAGGCTCATTCCACTGATGTTAATTGTATCTCATGGCATCCAAAGGATCCTCAGTTAATGGCGTCTTGCTCTGATGACAGAACTATAAAAATATGGAGGATTATCATACAATAATAATAATAATAATAATAATAATAAATAAAATTAATTATAACATTCATGTATAATAAACTCAATTATTAATTACTACATGAGTATGGGTGTGGCTTAGCCTTAGGTAAGAATTCAGGAAGATTTGAAGCATAGCTGATCCATCTGGACAGAGTTTGAGCAAATTATAGAAAGATCTAGTTTGAGATAAACTGAAGTATGTCCAATGCTAAAATAGGTGAGCTCGCCTCCGACAAGAGTGTGACAGAAAGAACCAAAGATGCTACAAACCTCACCAAATGAATACCAATGTCTTTTTTCTTCCTATAGCAACAGTAGACCCATCAGACGAGTCCAAGGCCCTCGAAGAATTCAAGAAAAAAGTCCCGACTTTAGAAGGGAAGAATGGTCTCCTCATCTTACTGGGCATGACTAGTTCTCAAGGTGTCCCTGGAGCTGTTGTGGACATTAATAACATAGAAAAGGTTTTCAAGTCAGAAGAAGTGAATTTTGCTGTTTGGCGTATCGAGAACCCGACTAAAGAGCAGATCCCGGCTGTCATGAAAGTCGTCTCGTCTCAGTCTTACCCTGACACTATTGATAAGGTTTTTGTGTATTACTCCGGTCACGGGGGAAATCATAATGGCCAAAAGTTTATCATACCACATGCTGAAGTTGGGGAGGTTGGGGTCCGTTCGTACATCAAGGAAGATATAATCATGTTTTTTGAGCCGCCACCTGTGAGCAAGCTCGGTCCTAATGTGAAGCGAGTCTATCTATTTGACAGCTGCTTGTCTCCAGGTAAAGTGGTTGGCAGTACTGTTCCTAAAGTTGAAGACGCTTCTTTTGGTGATTTGAGACAGCCGCTGCTCATAGGACACTCTACATCAATGGAAGAAAAGGCTAAAGGAAAACCATCAGACGGAGGAGAATGGACAAACGCTCTATGCAAGTTTATCCGTGAGCTTCCATATCTTCCCTTCTCTTACATCTTGGACAAAACCTGGAAGGAAGTTGTGAAGAGCACGAGTGGTGGTCAGTATGTCCAGGGGCCACATTATTTGAATTATATGGGGCTCTTCTTTTTGAAAGGTATTGATATTTTTTTGCAGCTGCTATGAAATATATATATTTTTTATTAATTAGACGAATACAAAGCTCAGTTCTATGACAACCATACTGTAGAGGCAGTGAAAAGTAATTAAACTTTTAAAAATTTATTGTTAATTTCTTTATAAATGTACCAGGTGGTAAAGGAGGATCTCAACCTCCAAGTTCAGTAGGAGGAGGAGGAGGAGGAGGGGCTGAACTTCCAGAGGCATATGGTGGTGGTAAGATTTATAGACACACTATTATCATTTATAACTTACTAATGCAACTGCATCTCTTCATTTTATTTTTATGTCTCTTTATACAGATATGCCCGACCTTGAGAAGATATACAACGTTACTCCAGATCAGGCTGATATGAAAGCTGCTCTTAAAGACCTTGGAGAGACGGATCGGGACACCTGGAGGAGAAGGTTTGGAGGTCGACTGAAAGGACCTTCAGGGACTCAAATTAACTTCTGCACTAAACTGGAGTACCTCATTGAGAATATGTATACGTATCGTCATCCTTTCTCTTGGGGTGTGGTTCTATATGCTCTGGATAACCCTGTCCCTATAACAGGGAAAGATAGAAAGATGATATCTACCTCAGTCAGAGAGTACATGGCCAAGAACTACGCCAAATACGCCAAATAATAACTGTATTGTGTGTCATTTTAACTACTAGACCGTTTCGTTATAGTAAAATTTATGATGTATGCAACCATTCACTACCAATGCTTGCATATGATCGAGTCCAGCCCCACCCTTTTGCGTGGGACTTAAAAGAATTCCAACCCTGAAATTCAAAATGGCGGATAAAGATAAGGTCGAGAAGAAGATAGAAGGAATAGCAAGAGCAGTTACTAAAGAGAAGAGCGAGCACGTCCTGATACTAGTAATATCTGGTCTATTGAAAGGAAAGGCGCTAATGAACTTCCAGCAAAAAGTTGAGGATATATTTCGCAAACTCTTCAAATTCGCCATTGTGCCGATCATAGACGAAAAGAAAGATTTTATAGTTGCAGCATTGAAAGAAGCGACGGAAAGGAAATATTATGATTCACTTTTCAATAATTTTACTGTTTTCTTTCTCTTCCTCACTCCTGTTTATGTTGAAGGCGATCGAAAGTACATTGTCTGCAAAGATGGACGTATCTCCATCAAAGATGACATCATCTCTCCTTTTAATACCAACTTCTCTCACAAAAATAAGGTTTTTCTATTTGATGGTTGCCTTGATGAGAGTCAATCCCCTCCTCGTGATTTAGTAACATCAGTTGAAGTTGAGTCTCTCGGTGTTACGGATACAAAATGGCTGCCAAAGAACGGGAACAACCTCATTGCGTTTTCACCTTTCACTGTCGTTCCAAAGGGCAAACCAGACAGCATTGGAAAATGGAGTCTTACTTTTATGGATAATCTTGAAAAATACGTCCTACCGATTACTTTGATACTCGACAAGACGTGGGATGATCTTGCTCCACCCATTTCTGGTCCCCAGGAACCTCATTATGTCAGTTCAATGGAGCCAATACTCTTACACAGTGAGTCACTGAGTAGTGGGTTTTTAAAAATTAAAATGACTGTAACTTAAAAAATTGAAGTCGGAATCAGCTCAAACTTTCTACACAGCATAAGGACATCAATATGTATCAGAAAACACAATAAAAAGTGGAGGTCATTTTTTAGCCATTTTTTACAAAAAAGCATAGCCTTGGGTATTTTTCAGATTTTTGACGTTTTTTTAAATGGCTGTAACTTGAAAAATTAAAGTCGGAATCACCTCAAACTTTCTACACAGCATAAGGACATCAATATGTATCAGAAAATGTAATAAAAATTTGGATTGATTTCGGAGCCATTTTTCAGAAAAAGGCATGGGCTATATAGCCTTGAGTATTTTTAAGAATTTTGATATGTTTTCAAGATGACATACATGTAGATTATTTGAGTTTAAATTTTCCATGTGTGTATTCCTTTCTCTCTTTTTTAGAATACGATTTGATTGACTTCGAGAATAGAAATTCAGGCCCACCAGGAAATGTCCCACCAGAAGAAAGTATGTCACTAGTTTGTTAATTAATGAACTATTATTACTTTATAATTAATGAACTATTATTACTTTATTAATTTTTAGTTGAGGTTCCGAAGGATATTACTCTCATATATGATTGCAGACCCGACCAGAAAGATCTTATAAAAGCTCTCGAAAAACTTGGCAAAGCTGAAAAATCAGTATGGAGGGATAAATTTGGTGCTCGTTTTAAAGCTATAGATCCAGATCTTAATGTCTCATTCGCTACCAAATTTGAGTATTTGATTGAGAATATGTACAGCTGTGGCCTGCCTAAGAGCTGGCGCCAGGTTCTAGAGGTACTAGATCAGCACCTCCAGATAAAGGTTGATGAGGTGAAGGATGGTAAGAAGGAGAAAGTACCTGTCTCTTATTTCGTAAAAGCATACATGACGGATAATTATGATACTTATATTGGCAGAAAGAAATAGTCATACTTTTGTGTGCTTTCAACTTTCATTTAGTCAAGTTTTTGCTATTCTGATAATGAAACTTGTAATGTTTTTTTGTGCAACCAATTTTTGAAAATAAAGTGATTTTTTTACAGTAAAATCATCATCTTTTAACATTGTATGCTACATGATATTGAAGAGAGGGACTTATAAAGGACAGCTGGTCTTATGCTTCCTTTCCCTCTCTCTTTCAGCTGTACCAGTCAAGAAATAACAGGATAAACGAGCAGACGACTAAAATGAATAGAATCCACATGCGTAGGCTAGCCTTGTTTCTGATAGCCTGGCGAAAGAGAAAATTTAAATAATAATAATATATAAATAAATAAATAATAATGTTTGACTTACATTTCTTATTTCTTCATTTCCTTCTCTCACGTTTTCAGTTGAAGTTACTGTCATCTCATGTATAGCGTTGAGCCCTTCCGCCTGTAATTTACAAAAGTATACTGAAATATACAATAGTATACTAAAATATACAGCATACATGCAACAGTGCACAAAGTTATACTGGAATATATCATAGTATACAAGGCAGGTTGAACTCACTTGTCTCAGTACATTTTCAGTAAATGTTTCTTGTAGTTTTGAGATTGCTAATACTTTTCCTTCAATTTGACGCACTTCATCAACCAAAGAAGACATATGACTCATCATTAAAGCATTCTCCTGCTGGAACTAACAGAGAGAAAGAGGGAGGGAGAGAGAGAGAGAGAGAGAGAGAGAGAGAGAGAGAGAGAGAGAGAGAGAGAGAGAGAGAGAGAGAGAGGGAAGAAGAAAAGAGGGAGAGAGAGAGAGAGGGAGGGAGAGAGAGAGAGAGGGAGAGAGAGAGAGAGGGAGGGAAGGAGGAGAGAGAGAGAGAGAGAGAGAGAGAGAGAGAGAGAGAGAGAGAGAGAGAGAGAGAGAGAGAGAGAGAGAGAGAGAGAGAGAGAGAGAGAGAGAGAGAGAGAGTTGCTTTATTCTGTCTATAAATAATATACCATCTCTCTTTCTTCTGACGTTAAAGTTTCTTCAAAATTAAAACCTCCACCACTTGTAGCTACAGGAGCATCACTACTAGTCTGACTAGTACTAGAACCGGTTTGACTGGTAGCGGAACTGGTCTGACCAGTAGTGCTAACATCTTCTAAACTGGTGTGTTTTACAGCAGCGATTGGTGAGCTATTTGATCTTCTCTCTGGCTGTAATCTAGAACTATAGAGAGAGAGAGAGAAGGGTCGAAGATAAAGCTGAAAATCTTACGCTTTCTTTTTCTCAACAATTCTCTTCACTCGTATTGCCTTCTGCTCACTATATAATGAACAGACATCTGTAAAATTGAAATAAATAATAATACGATTTAAAATGAAAAATAAATAATCCGACACCTTTTAGATAAACTTGTAAAAAACCAATAACCATCACCCTATGCTCTTTTCTCTGTTGCGTCTTGACCTCTTCTTGACCACACCCACTATTTTCTTGACCACGCCCACTATCATTAGGTACGTCTGTATTAAAGTGGTTGATTAGTTTTCTAGTTTGGGTAATCATTTCAGAGCATCTTTTAATGAAGTCCTGAGCACCAGAATCAATGAGGTCTCTTTCTTCATCGCTCATTGAAGCGAATTCACTGGCTAAATAACTAATAATAATAATAATAATAATAATAATAATATTATTATTATTATCATTATTATATCGTCATTCTACCTTGTCGCATCAATGTAATCTTTCCTGTGCTTTAATAAGAAATCTCTTAGCTCAGTTATAAGTTTAGCCTGTATCCAATGACACAGAAAGAATTATTATCATTACTTTTAATTATTAATATAATCATTTACTCCTTCTTTTGCCAGCCTTTCAAACTCGCTGTTATTTCTCTTTTTCTTTAATAAAAGCGAGTGAGCGTTCTTGTCTTCTTTCTTATTCTTTTCCCTCAGTTTAATTGTCTTTACAACAGCTTTGAAAAGCTCTGTCTTGTCCGCCATCTTTATTTAGACCACACCCTGGTGTCCACCCACAAGTTATTAAACCAGGAGGTATCTCCCACGCTAAAAGGTGTGGCTCAAAAATGGAGAAAGTCCCAGAGGTAGATATAGAGTCTGACGGGGTTTTCAAGTACATACTAGTGGAACTAACTGATAAAAAGAGCGGGAAAGTAAAGACTATAGTCAGGGGCTACGAATGGGCAGAATATCACGGTGAATAATCTGATAATTTACTATTAGGAAGAGATTCTCTCTCTCCCTCTCTTTCTCTAGCTGACATTCTAGATAGGATTGCTCCTAGAGTTAGCGAGCTTGGTCTTGAGTACAAGTGTGTGGGCGGAGGACGAATCCGACATCAGAAATCGAAATCTATTCACGTTTATGGATACTCTGTGGTAAGAGGCGGCCCTTAGCAGCTGCTGTTTGAATTGTAATGTCACTAACCCATGACTGTGTGTGTATTATTTCAGTGAGGGATCTTTAAAGTGATGAATACATTTATTATAAACTTAAAATATGTTAAAATTAGCTGAACCGGCCCCCACTGCCCCCCAGGGCTCCAGTACATTATATGCATCCACAATTGAAAGTGAATGTAATGGAGACACAACATTTTTATCTTTTAGGATTTCGGTCAAGCTGATCACAAGATGACCATTGATATATTGAAGAGAAACTTCACGGATTATGAATCAGAAAATATTACTTTTTCTAATTCAGGTTATTAGAGTCGTGAACTTATTCCGACCGTAAAATATATAATCAGCTAATTTTTGTGTGTGACATTTTAAACAATTCATTTATTATAAAATTCTTTTTACATTATCATTAAAAAGTTTAATTGAGGTTCAAAAATTATGATTATAGCGAGGCCACACCTCCAAACATTAAGCCACACCTACCAATTAAGAAGATATTACTGATAGAATGCCAGGTGAAGTTAGCTTTTATTTATTTATCTTTTGTTTATTTATTTATTTATTTATTTTAGTTCACAGGTCAATCTTTCTTTTATTTTTCGTTGCATTTTCCCTCGGAAAAGAGCTAAAAGTTCCCGCCCAAAACGCCACTGATCACGTGACCTCAGAGCCCGGTTCCCAACCTTCCTCATCAGTCTACGATACCTTTCAATCTCTACCAGAAGAGCCGATACAACTAGTCAGACCGGACCCAGATCACCACAAGCTCCTGGAAGTAGTTTCAGAAAATGTTCGTCATTTGCATTACATCACGTCCTCCGTTGCCGTGGTAGCAGTGGTGGGGAAGTACCACTCCGGCAAGTCCTTCCTGTTGAACCAGCTGATGGGGAAAGGAGAGAGAGGGTTTAGCATCGGACCGACTGTACGACCGCAAACCATGGGAATATGGATGTGGGGAAAGGTGGGTGGAGTTTTATAAATAGGCGAAGTTTTGTATGATAAATGGACTTGGTTTTATGCGTGGGCTATAAATAGACATTGATTTATTGTTGATTATTTTTGCAGCCTCTGGTTATGAAGAATAAAGACGAGGAGACAGTCGCCATTATATACCTGGATACCGAAGGTACTCTGTCCTGATCCTTCTTTAATCCTCTCCACAGGGTTTGCCGCTAGCAATATCTCTGAGGTTTATGATGCTAAGATATTTGCAGTTGCTACAATACTCAGCTCTTACCTCATTTATAACTCTGTCAAAGTAACTGATAATTAATAATAATTAATAATAATCTACTATATTAATTTATATCTTCCATAGATTATTGATCAGGGTGATATTGACTATTTAGATCTCTTAGCAAGAAGAACAAGAGTAATAATAATAATAATGATAATAATAATGATGATGATGATGACATATCTTCTTTTTTCTCCAGTTATTTGCTTTACGGTCTCAAATAACAAAGTCCAAATGGTTCGATGAGTTCAATCACGATTTGCTTCAATTCCCTCCGCTAGTTTGGGTATGTGCTTCACTAACACTGCGTTAACATTGTGTCAACTTTACATTGACATTGTATTGGATCACGCGTTAAAATTGCATTATTATTATTACTATAATTATTACATTGCAGGTGGTTCAGGATTTCGTACAGAGCACTGAGGGGGAGGAGTCACCACAAAGATGGCTCCACAAGATAATGTCCACCAGTAGCCGAGAGACTGAGGAACACAACATTAATTTGCTGAGTAGGAGAACGTTATTTTATATTAATTTTTATTATTTTAAAGGTATGTTTGAATCTGTTGATTGCCACACCCTCTTTCTCCCTGCTACTAAAAAGTCGTTGCTCCAGGATCTTTCGCAGGTGAGCAGGTGTGGTTTGTTGCTAGGTAACAGGCTCCGCCCATATGCAGGCGAAAGAGGAGGACCTGACGGAGGAGTACAAGGAGGAGAGGGACAGCCTACTCAAATTGATTAATTTGAATTTGAAACCGAAGATAAAGAACGGTAATAACAAATTAAAATAAAATAATACTATAAATTATTTTTATATGTTACTTATTAAATATAAAATATGTAATTATTTTTAAAGGTAAATCAATCACTGGTCCAGAGTTAGCGTCCCTGCTTGAGATATTGGTAGCAGCTGCTAATAAAGGATCATTAGCTGAAGTATATATATATTCATCAAGTGATGAGTCACATGACTTGTTGGCCCTTAGGTCCCCAGCAGGTGGAACGCGTTCTTGGAGCAAATGCATTTGAATTCAGTTAACGACTGTATTCTGTTTTATGAGTCCGAGGTGAACGTGTTGCTAAGGAAACATAATTACGGTACATGTATTTTAATTTTGTACTTTTAAATGTTTTTTTTGTTTTTGCAGGTGCTGTAAATGCTACCGAACTGGCTGTAAGATTAATTAATTAATTGATTTTAATTAATTATTATTCATAGTCCTGGCATGATAGATGTTTGAAGAAAGCTCAAGAATTATTAGACAAGTTATTATTAGGGTAATAACTAGTAATAACTAGTAATTAAGAATCAATTAATAATAATTATTACTTAATAGTTTAATGAACACAACACTCAAAGGACAGGAGAGGCTCTTAAAAGCAGCTGGAGAAAAATTTGAAAAGATAGAGGACATGAACGAGAAGAAAATAGAACTGAGATGTAGCGAGGTCCAGCGTCAGACAGAAGTAACAAAGAACCTTTCGATTTTTAAACATTTTTCTGCAGCTGAAAGTTGAAGCTTCTCTGGATAGTTTGAGTTTCCCGATAAAAGGGAAAGACTTACAACTAATATTGGACAAGAAGAAGGAGATTCATATTGAGATATACAAGTAGACATTAACAATTATCATTTAGTAACTGCCCCTCTCACTTTCTCTCAGGGAAGAAGTTCACTCACTTTCTGACCATTCCTCTTACCAGAGACACTTGAACCAGCTGCTTGTATGTCCGCCATTTTTTATTTCTTTTTTTATTAATTATCTTCCTAAGGTTGGGATTGAGAGGATTTTTAATGGAGTGAAGCTGAAGAATTCTGAAGCAATGGAAGTCATTTTAAAAGCTGCCATAGTTACTGCAATAAGTAATGCCACATATAAAGGACACCTCTGTTTAGCAGACGATCCTTCTCTTTCCTCTCTAGATAAATTTAAAGAATCATCATTAAACATTAATGATATTCCAAGAACCAGTACTGGCCTACAGTCGGTCATTGGTACTTCAGAAGCAGCTGCTGATCAAGTAGGCTATAGCTGGCAGCTGCTATGCATTTAAAATCACCCTGCATTTTCTGATACATATTGATGTCCTTATGCTGTGTAGAAAGTTTGAGCTGATTCCGACTTAAATTTTTCAAGTTACGGCCATTTTAAGAAAATGCCAAAATCTGAAAAGTACCCAAGGCTATAGTCCATGGTTTTTTCCAAAAAATGGCTAAAAAATGACCCCAAATTTTTATTACATTTTCTGTTACATATTGATGTCCTTATGCTGTGTAGAAAGTTTGAGCTGATTCCGACTTCAATTTTTCAAGTTATGGCCATTTTAAGAGAATGTCAAAAATCTGAAAAATACCCAAGGCTATAGTCCATGGTTTTTTCCAAAAAATGGCTAAAAAATGACCCCAAATTTTTATTACATTTTCTGTTACATATTGATGTCCTTATACTGTGTAGAAAGTTTGAGCTGATTCCGACTTCAATTTTTCAAGTTACGGCCATTTTAAGAAAATGCCAAAATTCACTGGTCTATACATTAGTGTACATTATGATTTTATTTTATTATTTTTATTTTTTTATTTTTATTAGATTTTTAAAGAAGAGAGTGAAATGGCAAGTGGAGAAGAAGTGTATGCAGCCTACCAGGGATACTATAAAGTATTGCAGTTCCCGTGTATTAACTGTGTATTATTAATCATTTTATATGGGTCTCTATGGCATATAGTCTGAGCTCTCAAAAGCTGTCGAACATTTAAGAGAAGAAAATGAAGTTTTAGTCGGAAAAACTTGCAGAGAAAAAGTAGAGAGAGAGGGGAGAGAATTTAATAATTTAATTATATTAATAGGGGGCGGAGCTCATTGGTTTATTTACTGAAGCAACGAGCCCAAAAAGATTATCATTTCCTGTCAATGAGTCATACTTGGAACAGAGGTAATATACTAGAGTATACTGGAATATACTATGTTATACTGAAATATACTAGAATATACGGAATGGTATACTGAGATTTACTGATTTTTACAGGTTAAAGGAAGAGAAAGATAATGTCTTTGAATCTTACAATGCAGCAATGGTGTGACAATTTTTATTATTTTTTAAATAAAATTTAAAAATTTTTTATATTTTTAGGCTAATTTTGAAGATATGCAAATTTTTGTGACCGTCAAAAGAGAGATATCAGTTAGTGAAATTATTATTTTTATTATTAAAAGTAATTTTGATTTATTTTAGAATAAAATGGAGGAGATATCAGCTCAGAGACAAGATCAGAATTACCAAGCTTACATTAAAGAAGTAATTTTTATGATAATTGTTAAAAAAAAATTTAAATCCAATCTTGATTGGAATCAACTCAAACTTTTTATGCAACATAAGAACATGTATATGTATCAGATAAAAGTTTCATCATCATCATCATTGTCATTATTATTATTATCATTAGGTTGAAATCCCATTGAAGACAGCTAAGAAACTAATTAAACTCTCGTCTGACAAATACGACACTGTTTTCTCCCTCAGACAACACGTAATACAACACACTCACACCAGCTGCTGTATATTAACAGAGTATCCTACTTCCCTCTCTTAGATGGAGCAGGTGTGTCTTTTAAACCTGGACGAGGGTAAAGCCAGTAATTGGCCCCGCCCACTTAAACTCAGTATAATTAATCGTTATATTAATAACGAGAAAGATCTTCGGGACTTGTTGGTGTCGAAGGAAGGGGTGTGGTCAAGTATAAAGGGTTTTATTCAGTGGCTGTATTCGTTTATAGACGTTTTAATTAATGGACCAGAGCTATAATAATATAATTATTAATAATTATTTATTATTTTTATTCTCTCTCTCTCTCTCCTCTGTATGATAAGGCTCTAATTATCACATTAAATCATTAAAAATCTTGTTATTATTTGAATTTTTTGATGAATGATGATACACTGAAATCGAAGTTGATGTAACCCTCGTAAAAATTAGAAGAATTTTGAGCCTTTTCTAAAAACATTTCACCAATTTTTATGTTTATCATTTCTTCTTATTGCCATAAACAAAATAGCTGACATTAGTCTTCTCGAGAAATGAAAAACAATAACCAAACTTCATCAAAATGGCTCAAAATTGATCAACAACACAACATCAGCAATAAAAGAGGAGGAGCTGTCACCAGTGACCAATCTATACAACAACTATAGCCTTTCTTCTTCACAATAGCCTAGGTCATGTCTACCGTTCAAACTGAAGGAGTAGAACTTTCCATTGCTCTCTCTCAGCAGCCGCAAGGAGTCTTGTACACTCCAACCTCAGAGGTTGCCGGCGAGGTCCTCCTGTCCATCAGAGAAGGCAGTCAAGATCTGAAGTACAAGCGAGTCACTGTAGCAGTCCTTGGTAAGGTAGATGTGTATTTCTCTGTCCCTCAGAGCGGAGGGGGACGAGATGGCAGGCATTTTACCGAGTCTAATACTTTTTTCAAAAAGGTGTTAACTCTTTGGGAAGAAGGACAAAGCACCACTAGTATTAATGCCAGTGGTAGCTATGTCTTTCCTTTTTCTCTCTCCTTGCAATCTGAGCCTAATGCTTCTCTTCCTTCAAGTTTAGATTGTAGAGATGCAAAAATACGTTACAACATTGAAGCAAAGTTAATACGTAACGATACCAGCGAGATAGAATCAGCCTCTTGCTTCAAGAGGATTGAGATTCAAAGTAACGTCGACATCAATAGAGGAGAACTTCTCTCCCCTCGATCAGCTCAAAAAGAAATCATGGCGGGTTGTATAAGTAGAGATAACGTAACGGTGACGTCTACTATAGCAAGGACAGGTTACTGTAGGGTTGCTGATGAAATACCTGTTCAAGTCATAGTCGAACCTGGACGTGGGACGCAGCTGCAGTTTATATCGACTGCTCTTATTCAAAGGATAACCTGCTACGCTCAAGGGCAGCCGTCAATCCTTGAAAGGCTTGTCCATAGCAACGCTAATACTCAAATGCCAAGAAAAGGAATTTCCTTTACTTGGAATGTTCCTCGTTTCACGATTCCTGACCAGCTGGAACTCTCACTCGATAACTTTTCTTATGTACACATTGGGTATTTCATACGCGTGGAGTTTGGAGCTAAATGCATCAAAGCACAGTGGATTGATCTACCAATAGTGATTGGTAATGTTCCTTTGAGCAGTGCTAACAGCAGCAGGTTGTCATCAATGGAAGTGTCTCGTACTACCAGTGGAGGAGGAGGGTATAGACCAGTCTCTGGGTTAATAAGAAGCTCTGGGTATAACCCACCTGTGATACCAGCAGCAGCTGCTAAGGAGAAGGAGGAGAGAGAGGAGGAAAGCAACGAGTACTCAAGACTTATACATAAGTAGATAGATAGTGACTGGAGATTTGATTTTATTGCTTTTGTGTGTGCGTGAGAGTGTGAGATTTTCGTTTTGTAATTTAATATAATATTAATCATTTTAATGCAATTTAAAATTGTTTATGGAAAGTTGTTTTGAGCTCAATTCAATTGATAATGTTAACTTCTTGTCTTGAACTCTAGATTAATTAATTTTATTGCAAGCCCCGCCTTTTAACTAACTTTTAATAACTACACTGAGCATGCGTAGTGGCCCGTCAACGTGCTATTGTGTTGTTTACTTTCTTATTAAAGCCCACCTCATTTCATGACTAATGGCAGCAAATTACTCTTCAAAAAGGCCCTCCAGAGGAGAAGGAGGACACGAACTAAGCTTCTACCTTAAAAATACAAGAGAGCTCATTAAAACTGGGGGCGTGGGAGGAGTGTCAAGCCACGCCCACTTTAAAGGAAATGAATGGACCAAAAAGAAAGAAGAAACTCTCAGTAAAGAAGAGCTTCTGTCAGACAAAGAGGAGACTACGTTATCAAGCGAATCAAACTCTGGATCACTGATTGAATATAATAAGCGGCGAACATTGTTGAACCACACCCACCTAGAGACTGTGAGTGGGCGTGATCGGAGCATGACTTCCGAAAATGTAGAATCATGGATGGAGTCATCGTCTGACGAAGAAGAGAATTCGTTACTAAAGAACGTTCAATTTCAAGTTAGTGATGAGGAGAGTGACCGATCAGCAGATGATGGTAGGCGGGGTTTAGAGGCGGGGTCTATTGTGCTAACGATTAATGACCTGATGTCTGAGGATGAAAATGGAAAAAACACTAAAATGAATTTCAAGATGGAATCTGATGTGTCACTTGCATCTAAAAATAGCACAGATGAATACGAGGAAGAGTCTATTTATAGTAACACCCAAACTGTCACTGATAGGGAGGAGGAAGAGTCAATTAAAACTGACAATGGAGACCTATTGGCAGATTACAGCTCTGACGATTTTGAAGAAGATGATGACGATGAAACTTTAGTTGGTTCTTCTTCAAATTTAGATGCAAGTACACGCCCACATTCATTACCACGGCAACCCGATACTCTTAAAAACATTGGCACACAGACAGACGGTGAGAGAGAGGTAGAAGAGAAGACGTCTTTCCTGTTGCCTCCGGTTGATGGAGGACATTTAAACACGACACCATTGCTCCCTCATATTGTAAGACCAGAAGCATTAGAAGGTATGTCTATCCTATTTCTTTCTCTAGCCCGTTACTTTCGCAAATTTATTAAAAATGAATTTAAAAAGAATTGTTTGTTCATTCGCACATTTATATCACCCTTAATGGTTTTGCTAAGCTTTTGCATGCTGATTCGCGAAAAACTGTAAAAGTTTTAAAGTAAAGCATCTTTCTTTCTCTTTCCTCATCATGACTTTCTTTAACATGAAACAGTCCTGGCTGGTTATTCTCCTGCACTGCTGGCCATTAAAGACCTCACTAACTCGCAGCTGGCTCTAACAAGACATTTCATTGCTAGAGCACAGTGTCTCTCTGACTCAATACTGACCTCAACTCAACCTGACCATCAGTACGTTACACTGGATGGGACTCAAGAGGTAAATAATATCTTCACTATTTGTACTAATTGTCATGAATTTTGGCCAGGGACTTTTGCCCATATAAAGTGTACATGTCACTATAAAAGTTTAATGGATGATCAGTTAAATTTTAAATTATTTTTATAGTACATAAAAGCACATAAGCCCAAGGTCCTGTCCTACAGCGAAGCTTTGGAACGCGTTAAAAGGAAGGAGAGACAACAGAATTGAATTCTTTTCTAAATTTTTTATTAATAAATAATATTTATTTAGATCAGCAATGATTATTTTTAGCACAAACCAATTGAAATTATAATAAATTAATAATAATAAAAGTACACAATTCGTTACTAAATATAGTAACATCAGTACCCGTTACTAAATATAGTAACATTAGAACTGAGGTTTTTCCGGGTAGGTGCATCCTGAGCGCTTAATGACCACGTTTGCAGCGTAGTTCCCTCCTTTAACACAGTCTTCAATTGATTTCTGTTGAACGAGTTGAGAGAGAAAACCTCCGACCCAAGCATCACCAGCTCCGTTAGTATCGACAATCTCCTCCTCTGTCACTGGGATTATTGGATACTCTGTCGTCTATGAAGTAGTAAGATACTGAATGATTTGTAATGTGAATAATTAAGGTTTGGCTCTACTAAATTTAGATTTTTCTGTGTTTATAGTTATTTTTGATGTGTCACTTTTAATTTGCATTTTAAAGATTCCTCACCAACAGTATTATGTACACTGAGGCTTCAAATTATGACATGCAATGTGAGGTTATACTTATTATGATCTACACTTAACTTGTTTAAATAATGATCATAATTAGCTGGACTTCACATCCTAATTCAACTAACCTCTCCATCCTGACAGACTAAAACTGGTCCAGCTCCTTGAGTGAATATAACGATCCTCTTACGGCCTTGATTAACCTTAGGCAGTACCTGGACCTTTTTAATAATTTCTTTGATGTCCTTTGTTCCAAGATCCAATGCGGCTGAAAGCGCATCTGCTTCTCCTTCATTGCCGAACAGTATATCAGTGTAGGGCAGAGCCTCAAGGAGCTTCTCTTTGAAGACCATTGGTATGAACGGAGCCGAGAGATTCATCATGAAATACTTGTTGGTTTCTGCACAATGTTTCCCGACCTCGACGATTGATTCCGGAGAGACGGTGAGGAAAAACCCGCTGATGTACGCATAGCGGGCATTCTCAACAAGGGCCCAATTCTCCGGCTGCAAGAGATGGTCTTTCTTGTAATGATTAGCAGCTCCAAGGTTAGCGACAAGTGAGCGTACTTTACCAGTGATCAAGCAAGCACAGGTACCAGTTGCATGCTCCGTTGACTTGAGATAAGATACACGGACACCATCGCCGCCTGCTTGAGCTCCTAGCTTCTCACCAAAATCATCACTTCCCACGCAACCTATATAACTAGTAGCCTTTTCTTTCTGGAGCATCCATTGAGCGACTCTGATACTGTTTTGTGTAGCACCTCCAGCAATATATTGTACTGGTTGGTGATCTTTGATCAGCTCGCTGTATATCGGCATGTGCTTCTCTTCGGCTAGGATGGCGTCATTAGGTTTCAGGGAGTATTTCTGGAGATAGGAGGCTGGCACCTCGGCGGATATGTCAAGGAGAGGGTTCCCCATGCCAAAAAGAATGCCTTCAGTAACTAACGCCATGTTGCTGCTTATTCACACGTGCAGAATGAGCAGTTTTTAACCACACCCTCTCATGGAAACCCATTGTTCTTTTGTTTTAAGAACCAATATGGCTCAGATTATATTTTATTTCTTTGTATGCAGCTTAGCAGCAAAGATATTAGTCACAATTATCCTCAAGTTTGGCAATTTTTATTTTAATTTTGACTTTCTCCATTAATTAAATTTCAAGCTCATTTGAGCCCCACCCATTTGAGTGGGCGTTAAAACCTTGCGGGGGAGTGGCTCGTTAATTTGCAGTTTCACCAAACTTGCACACCTCCAAATCTGTTTCTTCCCCTTCTTGTCTATAATAGGATAATAATCATAATATTGTTAAAATTGCGAGGGAATGTTAATGAGAGAAATGCTAGGAATGCTCTGGTCTAGCAGAACCTAAACATCTGTTGCAATTTTGCTTGAGTAGTTTTGTATTTTCATCATCAGTACAGAGTTTTGAAAACATCACTCAAGCTCTACTTCTTTCACTTATATCAAGGCAATGAAAAACAGAAAGTCTAGTAATAAGAGCGAGTCGTCTCTGCTGCCAGACCTAGCACCGCCCCAGGTTCATCAGAAGAAAACGAGACATTCTCTGACATCTTGGTACGTGGAGCCGTCACTCTCTCCTACAGCTCGCTCAGTTTCACCTTCATATCTCTCTACATCTTCTCCTACTAAAGTAAAACAGAAAAGGTGAGTCCTAATGTAATATTTACTCTTTAGTAGTATTTTCTACAACTTGTAACGTCATTACTACAAGCAAATCAGTCATTTTTGGTTTGACTGTTTTCATTGTGTTTGCGGCTTCCCTTCTGTCTGTAGTGGCTCGGTCCATTTAGAGCCTTGCACCGCCCAGGTGAAGGAATATTCCCCCTCCTTAAAAAAGAAATATAAAAAACAAAGCAGCTAGTCTAGTAAGCCTTCTCTTTGCCCTTGTCTTCTCGGAAATTATAATTTTCGCTGTCATAATTGTACGAGGTAAGTTGCTGTAATAGTTTACACTAGGCCTTGTTAACTTGGCGGGTTATAATTGCTGCTAATCCCTGCCTTATTATGATAGTACCAAGTGTTTATTTTACCATACAACTTATCGAGAGAGAGGGAGGGAGACGGCCCCTGTTGATGAATATGTATGAGATGTCGGTACTAGCTGCTTAAGTTGAGTTTATTCTGTGAGAGAAAACAGTCTTGCTATGTTGTGGGAGTTTAACTGGAGTGCAATGAAGCAGCAAAATTCTTTCAAATAACAGTCACGTAGAGCCTGGCAACCATAGCTAGTGTGTAGTTAGTTGTAGAGGAGAGGGAACAGCAGCAGGAGTTGCAGCTGGATTTGTTTTCAAATCAAGAGACCAAAAAGGACAGTCAAAGTTTATTCTATTAATAGTGTCTTCCCCTCAAGTTGATGTCAATATGTGGCAGTTTACTGCAAACAATGATAAATCCAAAGAGCTTTCTCTTAAAGGCCATTATACTGCTCTCCCTCTCTCTCCACAACCAAACGGAAAAGCAAAACTTTGCTGGAGAAGAAGCTGCGACAATACTTCTCCTTTGCCTGGCCTTCTAGTTCCTCCAACTTCAGATAGAAAAGCGGCAACCATTAATACCTCATCATTCATAGCCAGCCATATTGTATCAAGCACTACTCTACCTGTTCTTCTTCTTCCCGCTAGTTCTTCAGCTGCTTCAAGCGAAGACATCACCATAATTCTATCTGATGTTGACGAATTGAGGAAGAAGAGGAAAAAGGTTAAGAAAACAAACCAAGAAGGAGAAACAGGAGGAGTCATGTTGTTGAGAAGTAGACAGAGAAGTCGATCGATGGAAAGAGTAAGTTATACAAAAACAAACAAGTATACGTTGAATTGTACAGTTACATGTGTATGTGTGTGTATTTATTTTAAGTACAAATTGTGGCACTAATGTCTAGATGTATTGGAGGTTTTGATGTACCAGTATAGTCTCTCTTAATGGACACTCTCTATAGCGTACGCCTCCATTTAATGGACAGCACCTAGTGTACCAATTATATTCCTTACTTTATAAAATAACCTCCACATAAAGGACACCTCTGTATAACAGAGAGATCTATAACAATACAACTCCATTTAATCTGCTAAAAGTGCTGTAGTGTACTTATTATTATTAGTTTATTAGCGTCACTTTTATTGTTGTTATTTATAAATTTGGCAAATCTTGAGTTGTGTTAGTATTATTATTATTATCAAAAGTGAGGGCATGCAGTTCTATTGTAATAATGTTGGATATATTAAAATTTGTTTTTATCTTTTATTCCCTAGCTGTGTCATGTTTATTATAAATAGACTATGTATAAGGGACTGGTTAGACAACACAACCTGTGTCATAACATTTAAAATTTTATTAATAATAAGTTAATGACAGCTGCTACTTTTTGAAATTAGGACGCCTTTATAATGAGGACATTTTGTAATGTCCCAATTGGTACAAGCCTATACAAAAGTACCTCTGAAATGAGGACACCTCTGTATTAAGGACAGGTAGTGTGGGCCCAATGGTGTCCTTAATAAAGAGGCTACACTGTACATGTATTAAGGACAGGTAGTGTGGGCCCAATGGTGTCCTTAATAAAGAGGCTACACTGTACATGTATTAAGGACAGGTAGTGTGGGCTCAATGGTGTCCTTAATAAAGAGGCTACACTGTACATGTATTAAGGACAGGTAGTGTGGGCTCAATGGTGTCCTTAATAAAGAGGCTACACTGTACATGTATTAAGGACAGGTAGTGTGGGCCCAATGGTGTCCTTAATAAAGAGGCTACACTGTACATGTATTAAGGACAGGTAGTGTGGGCCCAATGGTGTCCTTAATAAAGAGGCTACACTGTACATGTATTAAGGACAGGTAGTGTGGGCTCAATGGTGTCCTTAATAAAGAGGCTACACTGTACATGTATTAAGGACAGGTAGTGTGGGCCCAATGGTGTCCTTAATAAAGAGGCTACACTGTACATGTATTAAGGACAGGTAGTGTGGGCCCAATGGTGTCCTCAATAAAGAGGCTACACTGTAGTCTTGTTGTTTTTTAATTATATTTATTATTGTTGTTGTGTCTATATTAAGCATCATAGGAGACATTTTGCTTGTATATACAGTCTATATATACTTGTATATACAGGTACATATGTACACGGTATAAATGACATAATTTTCATTTTGTGATATCACACCTTTACCAGACTGTCTGTCTGATATATGTACATGTACACGAACAGTTCTCTTTCAACCTTCTCTTTCTCTCACAACACTTTCTTTACTATTCCTTCCTCTCTCTCCCTCTCATTCTTTCTCCTTACATAGTTAAGTTATGTGCTCAAAGGCTTATGTGCTAATTAACAGTTTGATCATATTGATTCAACACTATGACTGATATTACCTTGTATAGGAGTATTATCTCCCTCCCTCCCTCTCTCTCTCTCTCTCCCCCTCTCTCCCTCTCACTTCCCTCTCTTCCCTCTCTCTCCCTCACTGTCCCTCTCCCTCGCTGTCCCTCCCCCCTCCTCTCTCTCTCTCTCTCTCTCTCTCTCTCTCTCTCTCTCTCCCTCTCTCTCTCCCTCCGTTATATCCCAATTTGTGTGTGTCCACCATACAGGCCGGGGGGGGTACGGTGCTGTTTTTGTGAGCGTTGACAATGTGTACTTAGGCTATTAGGGGCTGATTAGCAATCATTAGTATAATGAATTGTTTATTTTATTTTATTTATTTATTAGTTATTGGATTGTTCCCCTTCTTCATCGGTGACTCCATCAGTTGGTAATGTATTCAGAAAAGAAGTCGGTGGTGATGATACTAACGATAGTGAAGTATGTTAGAACTTAAACTATTGAAATGTAATATCTACATCTCTAATGTAATGTACATTATAATTATATTATATGTATTCAGTGACCGGTGTGTGTGAGTGTGTGTCTGGAGGTGAGTATCAGTAATGTAATACCTGAGTCCCTTGATATCTGCCCTCAGCTTCACCTCAAGCAGATATCTCAGTCCTCAGGTATTACATTACTTATACACACACACACACACACACCTCCAGACAGGACGGACTGTCACTGAATATGAAGCATGTGTTCATGTTTCTTTTTTGTTTCTAGTTTTCGACTGTCCAGTCATACGCTTTATTAGAAAACC
>NW_003546579.1:32968-35468 GCF_000090795.2 Amphimedon queenslandica
AAAGACTCCATTCTTCCTCTCTGTGGTAGCAGCTGATTCAGTCTATCGCTCCATTTTATGGAGGAAGAAAGTGAGTGAGAGAACATGTAAACTATAATGATACGACATTTATCTAAACATACTTGCAGGGGAACAAGAGGCTCTGTATACAGCATTCTGGGAAAATTCCACCACCAAAGACAATTTTAGAGTAAATGTTATAAACGTTACATAATGTTATATTGCTCATACTTATTACCAGCTGTATGTACATGTACATGTGTATTGTAGATGAGTATGTACTGTGTTAAACACACTGTATAATAGTACAGTGTATTGTTAATCTATGAGACAGGAAGGAGAGGGTTGAGGAAAAGGGAAATAGGATAGTACTGGATCAAAGACCGTGCTCCTTTTGATCTTTGATTATTAATAAGAGTTAAGAGTAGGTCATGTGTAGATGTACAGTACAGTGTATTCACCATGTTGTATGGTGATGAGTAATGTAATGCTATCTCTCTCTCTGTGTGTTTGAATAGTTTAAAGTATTATTAGTTTATGTCTGTATTCATGACTTGGTGTGTGTGTGTCTACAAATTTTATGTATTTCTACATTTGAATGTGTCGTCAAAGCATCATTATTGACATTTTTGTAATTAATGGAAGCCATGGAGCAGCTGTTTGCTTTGAGCTGTGTTTACCTACTATACATGTAGATCTTATAAATACTCTCTCTCCCTCCCTCCCCCCTCTCTCTCTTTCTCTACCCTTCTCTCTCTCTCTCCTCCCTTCTCTCTCTCTCTCCTCCCTTCTCTCTCTCTCTCTCTCTCTCTCTCTCTCTCTCTCTCTCTCTCTCAGGAAATTTTCTGTACCAAAATCAGACAAGTTGACTGTTAAAGATATCTCCAGTGCAACTTTACAGAAAGTAAGTCACATGACTTTCATGTGACCTGATCCTTTACATTTTTCAAAGGATTTCCTGACACTGGAAGAACAGGAAGGGTCAATTAATTTTAAATTTGGTATAATTTACGCAAAAACCGGTCAGACAACCGATAATGAGATGCTTAGCAACAGTAAGTCTTGTAAAATATATATATATAATATTTATTTTTTCTTTTTTATAGAAGCTGGAAGCCCGTGTTTCAATCAGTTTTTGGATCTTTTAGGTGATACGATTGATTTGTTTGGTTGGGCCCATTACAAAGGAGGTCTGGATACTCGTAACAACGCCACCGGTAGTCAATCGGTATACACAGTGTTCGGTGGTCACGAGGTCATGTTCCATGTGTCGACAATGTTACCGTATTCGGAGGAAAATAAACAACAGGTGAAGTTATGGTATCTACGTTACGCCTGAGTGGTTTGGGGAAGGTGTGGCATCTTGACAAATTTGATATTTTAATTTGGTGAATTTGTGGTCAGCATTCGTGTATAGATACGTTACATTTAAAGTATCTTAATTGCCGCATTTAAAACCATATACATGTACATGTACTACTGTTTATAAATGGAGATGTTATATGCATGTACATGTACACACACAGACGTATCAATCCTTTATTCAAAGTGTTTGTTTATTATTCTTTTTCTTGTTTTTGTTCTCCAGCTGGAGCGAAAGAGACACATTGGCAACGACATAGTAACCATTATATTCATTGAGGATGAGGGGGCTGACTCTGATGGAGCTCAGGACCAAGAATTAGACGACAGAGCTTACCTGTCGGCGCTCTCCTTTAGCCCCTCCTCCATCACCTCTCATTTCAACCACATCTTCGCACTCGTCACTTACTGCAAGTCGAGGGATTCTTATCGACTGGTACTCCACTCTGCCGAGAGTATTCCGAGTTTTGGGCCCCCTCTGCCCCCTGGGGGCGAATTTGAAGACCACTCTGTTTTTAGGGATTTTTTATTAGCAAAACGTGAGCTATAAATAAATTAAATTATTATTATTATTTTATTATTTTTAGTCATTAATGGTGAGAAGGCTTCTTACTCTATCTCGACGTTTGCCGATAAAAGAGAAAGAACCTTAGGACTTTTAATGAAGGACATGGAGCAGAAATGTGGCTCAGTGGTAAGTGTATATTTATTATTTTTATTTTATTTTTTATTTTTATAGTTACGTAAATCTTTGTCTCAGTTGAATATCACGTCGCCTAGCAACAGCAAAAAGTACGTGGAGCTGCAGCAGTCATTCAGTGAAGTTGGAAACGTAAGAAATTTTAAATTAGACGTACTGCAGTTTTATGCAGCTGCTGCCTTTTTCTTTCTGTAGAGGATAAAAATTGAGAAGATAGTGTCCGGTAATCACCCAACTAGCCAAATGAGCACTGCAGTGAAGAAAGAAGTAATTATAATTATATTTATTTGTTTATTTATTTATTTATTTATTTATTTATTTATTTATTTATTTATTTACTTTGTAGCCCTGGGAGACTACTCTTTTGTTGCAAAGTTTTCCTCATAAAATTACCTGCGGGGATACATGCGGTAATAATAATAATAATAATAATAATAA
>NW_003546579.1:37968-42927 GCF_000090795.2 Amphimedon queenslandica
AACCCTTACACTATGAAGAACATGTGTATGTGTAACAGAAATGTATCTCTCTCTCTCTCTCTCTCTCTCCCTCTCCTTTCCTCCAGTTCACACTGGTCCCTATACACTAGCGTTTACAGCTGATACTATTGAAATTAGAAAGTCATCAAACGGTTCTTTAATGCACACCATCGACGTGCCTCAACTTAAACCTATTTCACTCAAAGTAAACATTTTATTTTACATTAATTAACTAATTAACTAATTTATTTATTAATTAATTTATTTATTTTTAATTAATTTATTTATTTATTTATTTTAGGATGACTTGATATTCTCGTCTCCAAGTCTCCTCAATCAGTCTCTCCAAAGGAACGATAGTTTCTCACGTTTGGAGGGAAAAGCCGCCAAAGTCCTTGGGAAAGCCACATCTTCAGGAACCTCCTTACACATATACAAGATCAGCTTAGAGAACCTTCTTGGGGGTGGAGCTGGAAAAGGGCGTGGCCGACGTAACAGTGACAAAGATGATGAGACTTCATCTAGTGGCAGCCGCTGTAGCATGTTAGAGGACGTTCCTTCAACGATTTCCGAAGAGCCAGAAGGGCGTGGCAATGGGTGTGGTCTTCATCTAAAAGATCTGAGTAACGGAGGAGGTGTTGACGTTAGCCTTGAAGAAACCAACTCAAAGTTTAAAAATGCAAGAATACTAAAATCTCCGTCTTCCAAGCCGAGGCAGATGTTTGTCTACCCCGAGAGTTACGGCGATGGTAAGAAATACGTGGGCCCCCTCAGCGAAGTTTTTGAGGACTCGTTTCGCCTGGTCTGCAAAGAGGAGGAGGAAGAGGAGGAGCCTATGCACTCCGTCCTCTCCGAGCGAGACATTAAAACAGCTCAACTTCACGGACTCCATTCAGCTTATTCCTCATCTCCTTCTATCCTTGAGGATATTAACTCTCTCTCTTCTCTCTCCCCTTCTTCCAGCGATGTGCTATTTAAGCTATGATTATTAATGTTGTTGTTGTTGTTGTTGTTTTTTGTTTGTAGTGTCTTGCTTTTGTGTTTATTATTGTTTATGTTTCACTTTCATGTTCATTCATCCATTCATTCATTAACATTATCATCATCATCATCGTCATCATCATTATTATTATTATTATTATTATTATTATTATTATTATTGGCTTTCTTTTTTTATAATTCGGATCTGCCGAGTTAATTAATGTGGGTGTGGTTATACAGCTCCAAAAAATTGCATAAAAAGGCCCGAAGCGCTTAGCCTGATTTGTCTTGCAACTTTGTTGCATAGGAATTGTTCCCTGTCTCCTTCTCTCATAGATACGTCATGGCTACTCAGGCTCCGCCACTCCTCACACTGCAGGAAGGATCCGTGCAAACCTGCAGCGGGTACGTGGAGAAACAGTCCCGCATATTGAAGAGATGGAAAAAGAGATGGCTAATCATTACTCCTGGTATGCAGCTACATGTACATGTATAACGAAGCAATACTGCATTGGTATGACAAGTACTGGCTAGACATTGGTTTCCACTGTACTAATGCAATGCATTATACTTGTTGTATATATGTTTTACAAGTTAGCACAACACTGCAGCATAAGGTTGCATTTTCTGGAGCTGATGCAATGAATGTATTCGAAACATTTAATGTTCTTTTTTACTGACTACATGCATGTATTGTACAGTCTGCTATCCTAAGGACATTAGTTCAATTCCTAGTTTTGATGGCACTTTTTAATACAATTCATTTTCTCCCTGTTAAGTATAAATGCCCCGGGCTTTTGATCAGGCAAATACAGTAGTACAATATAATTTGAGGTAAAAAGTGCATAATTTTTAAAGTGTAAAAGTGACAAATACAAAGTACATGTGTGTATAAGTTCAAGAGTTAGACTATTATATTTGGAGCAATTTAAAGTCTTAGCTGCCTAAAATGCATGTCTGTAGTGAGAATATTTTGGGGATGGTTGTTACTTGAGCTGAGCTTCTAATCAAGCAAATAGGGTGCATGGGTACAAGGTACTTGAACTTCATCAATTTATTTTTGTTATGTAAAGTGTAAAGTGTAAATATTTTGGAATGCAAGCAGCACTATATCCTGATTAAAGGCTAATCATTACATGATAATCCTCTTCTAATTCTATTTCTACAGGTCAATATCAGCACCAAGTTTTTACTGAAAAGAACGGGACACAAAAACTCTTTTTTGAAATTCCCCCAGCTCGTAAACCCCTCGTAGAGCCAGTCACCACAGACCCCAAGGACTCAAACTATACGTCCTTTCATGTTATTAACCAAACCACTGGAAAACGCTTGGGAACATTCCGAACACCAGACATTGTACAAATGCGTAGTTTCATGGCATCATTTGGTCACACTGGAGAGGGTCTCTTCTCAAAGGCAGAAGGTGCTAATGAGATCCCAGTAGAAGCAACGCATGGACTTTGGGATGTTATCCATCCATCAGAAGAGGAACTTGTACAAAGACAAACGGCATTTAATGAGGGAATCAAGGAGAAAAAGGATGAGGGTGAGGTTGTACCCAGACCTGTTGATGCCCCTCCTAATTATGCTCAAACTATGGAGCAACTGGCGTTAGGGTTTTATCTACCAAATGACCTTCAGCCAGAGACACCTGTAGTGTATCCAGGTCAAGCAATGCCTATTTATGATCCTTCAGTAGCAGCTGCTTCTTCATCAACCAGACGACCCTCACATGATACCTTCCGCCCACCCCACGGTCCACCTGTTTTTTGTCCAATTAGTATTGGGTATGGACCTGAGGTTGGTCTGAGTGATGGACAGCAGGCACTATGGGATCCGATTGGCAAGTATTACTTCTTTCTTGATCACTTACAAAAAGTGACCTTTTTTGAAGACCCACGCCCACCTATAGCATCCAAACCAGCTTTAAAGAAACGCCAGGGGACTTACGGCGATCGTAAAAGAGAAAAGACACTCCCTAAGGCGCTCTGTCGTAGCCATCACATCATAAACCACACCTCCCAAAGGGCCCAATCTAAGAAACATGGTTTTGTGCTTAATGCTGCTGGTATTGACGGTGATGACGGAAACCATGGCAAAGCAGGTACTACTGGTACCAGCGGAAACTATGGAATGGATGGAAGAGGATATGGTTCTGATGGAAGTGCAGGGGGTCCTGGGGGGGTCGGGGGGCAGGGAGAGTTTGGACAAAGAGGACAAGATGCAACTGAAGCAAGTGATGTCATACTTAGTCTCTCTGGCAACAGCGAGTCGTTACATGTATCTGGTTCATGTAAATTCACGGCACATTTGGGCGGAGACAAATATGAGGAAGTATTATTTGTAAATTGTAGAGGAGGGGACGGGGGTAGAGGAGGTAATGGGGGAACAGGCGGAGCTGGTGGCAGAGGAGGTAAAGGAGGTAATGGAGCTTGTGGCCGTCCGGGAGCTTCCCACTCTGATGCTCCTGGTGATAATGGGGAAGAGGGCGGCAATGGGGGTAATGGGGGATTGGGTGGAGCCGGAGGTAAAGGAGGAAGAGGAGGAGATGGGGGAAATGCTGGATATGGAGGTGCCTGTGTATTACAAGCTCAGGACCCACGACTGTTCATGCTAGTAGAGGTGGACTGTATGTGTGGAGTAGGTGGAAAAAAGGGGCATGGAGGACAAGGAGGGGAAGGAGGCAGTGGAGGATCCGGTGGTAGTGGAGGTTTTGGAGGACCAGGAGGCATGGGAGGTACGTTCACAAACGATGATGGAGTCACTTTTCCTTATCCATGTGGTTTTCCTGGTCCAAGTGGGCGTTCTGGATCTAGGGGATATGATGGACGTCAGGGTGCTTCTGGACAGGACGGAATCAATGGCAAATCAGCACCAATTGGTGGTATATTGTGGGTTACCAGCTCACCTGATGGAGGGATACTTCATGAGTCTTCCACACGTTATGACTGCCATGTGACCGGGTTTCACACTGCTTCTGCTGTTGATGACGGGATCTTTGAACCAAACGAACGTGTCATTATAACAGACCTCACCATGACTAATGATGCTTCTATGGACCTGCCCTCTGGAGCCATTGCTTTTATTCCTTCAACTCAAACTATCAAATTTGAGCCAATAAAACACGAACTGCCTGAAATCCCTTGTGGGACCACATACACCGTTCCTGTTAGTTACTATGGGCGAATATTCGACCAGCCTCCTCCTAACAAACCTGGACCGTTTGTTTCAAAAGCAGAGTTTGTATCTCGTGTTGAATTATTGGGACGTCCCTTTGAGCGCTCGTTCCACAAGAAAACCCTTGTTGTACAGTACCCTATTAAATTAGCATTTATGAAATGCCCAGAAAACCTTGGACGTGGCGAAACGGCTAATCTTGAGATTGGAATTAAAAACATATCCCAAATGCCTTATGGATCAGTTCCTGGCTCTGGCGGGAAAGTCATTCTTCAGGTTCACTTTGATCAGCGACTCCTCCCAGTGGCAGCTGCTAATGTGGGTCTCTCCCTAGTTCCTTACACAGTTACTTATGACCCTAACATGAGGGACAGTCTGTATGTTCAGCTTCACGAAATACCTCCAAAAGGTACAGTGGTCGTCCAGTTGACAGTTCAAATGGAGAGCAGGGCCGAGCTTTTTGACCGCTGTCTCTGGCAAGCTGATGTTTACCTCCGAGATAAATTAATTGAATATAATCACCAGATGATACGAGTGTCTCCATTTTATACTCCAACTGCCTCACCTTCGGACATATTGATGATAACTGGTAGTGGCATATCACGACGTGAGTTTGTGTTCTGGCAAAAGATACTGGAGAGTTTGTATGTAACGGTCGATTTCTGGGACACTGACAGGTACAACGGAGTATCTGTGGATGCCACCACTAACACGAGGCATGCTGTAACTTGGGAAGGGAGATATGGCGGTAAAATGATCCTCTATCCTCATGCTGACCTCAATAAGTTGCATGGTATTGAT
>NW_003546579.1:43685-45804 GCF_000090795.2 Amphimedon queenslandica
AGAGGAATGGAACTGGTCAGACGAGAATTGAAAGCTCGTAAGAAGCGTTCAAGCAACAGTGTCTTGAAGAGGTCTTGCCAGCAGGTTGAGAGAATTTGCAGTCAAATTACTTCCATGGTCTCTCAAGCTAGTGGGATTAATCCTCGTGGGTTGCTGTGGCTACCAAGGTTTATCCAATTGGTTGATTCTGATCGGTTTCATTTTTCTCACCAGCACACCACTAAGGATAAGTGCTTCAACTTGACTGGAGATTGAATTTTGTAACATTAATATTATAAATATTTGATTTTAATTGTCTTTATTATGAGTATTGCATTTAAAAATTTGTTCTTGTTTCTTATAATAATAATAATAATTAAAGTTATATTATTATTATTATTACTATTTTAGTTTTCATTGTTTTGAGTCTACATTGTCATTCGGAATTTTTTTTTCATTTCAAACCTTAGCCTATAACCTTGGGATTTTTCAAAAAAATGGCTAAAAATTGGCCCCTAATTTTTATTATATTTTCTGATACATATTGATGCCCTTATGCTGTGTAGAAAGTTTGAGGTGATTCTGCTTTCAATTTTCTAAGTTATGACCATGTGAAGAAAATGCCAAAAATTTGAAAAATGACCAAGGCTATAGCCCATGATTTTTTCCAAAAAATGGCTCCAAAATCACCCTAATTTTTTATTACATTTTCTAATATATATTGATGCCCTTATGCTATGTAGAAAGTTTGAGCTGATTGTGACTTCAATTTTTCAAGTTACGGCAATTTTTAAAAAACGTCAAAAATCTGAAAAGTACCCAAGGCTATAGCCCATGGTTTTAAAAAAAAATGGCCAAAAAATCACCCCAATTTTTAATTACATTTTCAGATACATATTGATGCCCTTATGCTGTGTAGAAAGTTTGAGCTGATTCTGACATAAATTTTTTGAGTTACGACCATTTTAAAATATGCCATTTCCCTTTCTTCTTCTTAATCAGGAGCTTATATTAATGATGAAGTTCCAATCATCTACTGACATTCATTGATGAACAAGAATATCCTTACATGAGATGACTATACCTATTCACAAAGCCTTTGATCATGTATTGCCCGGTCACATGACCACAACTTAGATATTAGAGTTAAAATGAGTTAATATTATTGAATAAATCTATGATTATGATAGATATTTTGGCTCTAATGTATGACCACACCCACAGCATGCAGTCTACCCACTATGCATGATATATTTAGCCAACACCCACATTTGTTCTGTATGTAACCATGTCTTTACATTTGGTTTTTAGGTTAATCTGAACTGAGGGTAGTTCAGTCAGCATAATACAGAAACGAGCTTCTCATCAAGTTGGTTACAATCGTCATTTTATTATTAATTAAATTATTATTCAGTACAATGTATTAGCGTCCTGCAGTGCATTAGCAATTTGGCACTATAAGATGAAATGGTATTTATTTGGAATTCTAAGCTATGATTATTAATGTTGTTTTTTGCTGTTTTCTTTGTTCAGTGTTCTTTATTGTTTGTAGTGTCTCACTTTTCTTTTTATTGTTGTTTATGTTTTACTTTCTTGTTCATTCATCCAATAACCTTACCATCATCATCATTATCATTATTATTATCATCATCATCATCATCATCATCATCACTGCTTTCTTTTTCAAATAAAATAAAAATAATTTCAGAGTTAATTATATGGGCGTGGTTATACAGCTCAACAATAAAAAGGGCGGGGCTTGGCCTGAAAGTGTAGGAGTAGATTGTTCTTAGGTTTATTTAGTCTGGACTTTGCCTCCTTCTCTCCAGATACATTATGGCTACTCAGGCCCCGCCAGTCCTCACACTGCAGGAAGGATACGTACAAACCTGCAGCGGGTACGTGGAGAGACAGTCCAGCATATTGAAGAGATGGAAAAAGAGATGGACGGTCATTGCTCCTGGTAAGTATACACTGCATTAGTTAACTAGCACTAGCACTGCATGTAGTAGTAGTACTGGCTAGACATTGGTTTTGACTGTACTGTGTAGATTAATGCAACTGCATAAACTTGTTTAGTATACAGGTTTTACAGGTTAGCACAGAGCACAGCATAAGATCAACCTGCATGGGCTACTGG
>NW_003546579.1:45814-56104 GCF_000090795.2 Amphimedon queenslandica
CTATTTTTTATATTTTAAATATTCTTTTGTTACATGTAGACATTGTATATATGTGTACATGGTGTATGAGGCTTAAAATTAAGTTATACACTTCCTTCTTGAAACTACATGTATGTTTTACTACTACAGATCAAATGTCTCAGCTTTATTAATTTACTCATTGCTATGTAAAGTGTAAATATTTTGGAGAGTGATCTATGCAAGCTGAGGAAGCAACACTATGTTCCTAATTAAACTACATGGTAATCTCCCTCTTATTCTGTTTCCATAGGTCCATCCCAGCATCAGGTTTTTACCGAAAAGAACGGGACAAAGAAACTCTTCTTTGAAGTTCCCACGGTTAATCCTAATCTCCTCGTAGAACCAGTCACCACAGACCCCAAGGACTCAAACTACACATCCTTTCGTGTTATCAACCAAGCCACTGGAAAACCTTTGGGAATATTTCGAGCCCCAGACATTGTACGAATGCGTAGCTTCATGGCTTCATTTGGTCACACTGGAGAGGGTCTCTTTTCAAAGGCGGCAGGTGCTAATGAGATCCCGGTAGAAGCAACACATGGACTTTGGGATGTTATCCATCCATCAGAAGAGGAACTGGTACAAAGACAAACGGCATTTAACGAGGGAATCAAGGAGAAAAAGGATGAGGGCGAAGTTTTACCAAGACCTGTTGATGCTCCTCCTAATTATGCTCAAACTATGGAGCAGCTGGCGTTAGGGTTTTATCTACCAAATGACCTTCAGTCAGAGACACCTGTAGTGTATCCAGGTCAAGCAATGCCTATTTATGATCCTTCGGTAGCAGCTGCTTCTCTGTCAACCAGACGACCCTGGCATGATACCTTCCGCCCACCGCATGGTCCACCTGTTTTCTGTCCAATTAGTATCGGGTATGGACCTGAGGTTGGTCTGATTGACGGACAGCAGGCACTATGGGATCCAATTGGCAAGTATTACTTCTTTCTTGATCACTTACAAAAAGTGACCTTTTTTGAAGACCCACGCCCACCTATAGCACCCAGACCAGCTTTAGAGCCACGCAAGGTGACTTATGGTGATCGGAAAAGAGAAGGAACACTCCCTCAATCTCTTTGTCGTAGTTATGATATCATAAACCATGCCTCCCAAAGGGCCCGATCTAAAAAACATGGCTTTGTGCTTAATGCTGCGGGTATTCATGGTCATCATGGAAACCATGGGAACGTGGGTACTACTGGTACCAGCGGGTACTCTGGCATGGACGGAGGAGGATGTGGTTCCCCTGGTACAGCAGGGGGTCCTGGGGGGGTTGGGGGGCCTGGGGATTTTGGAAAAAGAGGACAAGATGCAACTGAAGCAAGTGATATCATACTCAGTCTCTATGGCAACAACGAGTCGTTACATGTATCTGGTACATGTGAATTTACGGCACTTTTGGGCGGAGACAAATACGAAGAAGTATTGTTTGTAAATTGTAGAGGAGGGGACGGGGGTAGAGGAGGTAATGGGGGAACAGGCGGAGCCGGTGGAAGAGGAGGCAGAGGAGGTAATGGATCTAGTGGCAGCCCGGGAATGTCTAGCGCTCATGGTCCTGGGGGAAACGGGGGACCTGGGGGTAATGGAGGTAGTGGGGGACCGGGTGGAGCCGGAGGTAATGGAGGAAGAGGAGGAGATGGAGGACATGCTGGATTTGGAGGTGCCTGTGTATTGCAAGCTCAGGACCCACGACTATTCATGTTAGTAGAGGTAGACTGTATGTGTGGAGCAGCTGGAAACAAGGGAAGTGGAGGACATGGAGGGAGAGGAGGCAGTGGTGGATCTGGTGGTAGTGGAGGTTTTGGAGGACGAGGAGGCAGTGGAGGTTCATACAGGGACAATAATGGGGTCACCCATCATTATCCAAGTGGTTCTTCAGGCTCAAGTGGGTTTCCTGGCTCAAGTGGAACTGATGGACGTCAGGGTGCTTCTGGACAGGACGGGATCAACGGTCAACCAGCACCAACTGGCGGTATTCTGTGGGTTATCAGCTCACCTGATGGAGGAATACTTTATGAGTCTTCTACACGTTATGACTGCCATGTGACCGGGTTTCACACTGCTTCTGCCGTTGATGATGGGATTTTTGAACCAAATGAGCGCATAATCATAACAGATCTCACCATGACAAACGATGCCTTCATGGACCTGCCCTCTGGAGCCATTGCTCTTATTCCTTCAACTCAAACTATCAAATTTGAGCCAATAAAACATACACTGCCTGAAATCCCTCGTGGGGCCACATACACTGTTCCTGTTAGTTACTATGGACGAATATTCGACCAGCCTCCTCCTAATAAACCTGGACCGTTTGTTTCAAAAGCAGAGTTTATACCTCGTGTTGAATTATTGGGACGTCCCTTTGAGCGCTCGTTCCTCAAGAAGACCCTTATCGTACAGTACCCTATTAAATTAGCATTTATGAATTGCCCAGAAAACCTTGGACGTGGTGAATTTGCTAATCTTGAGATTGGGATTGAAAACATATCCCAAATGCCTTATGGATCAGTTCCTGGCTCTGGCGGGAAAGTCATTCTTCAGGTTCATTTTGATCAGCGACTCCTTCCAGTGGCAGCTGCTAATGTGGGTCTCTCCCTAGTTCCTTACACAGTTACTTATGATCCCAACATGAGGGATAGTCTGTACGTTCAGCTTCATGAAATACCTCCAAAGGGTACAGTGGTTGTCCAGTTGACAGTGCAAATGGAGAGCAGGGCCGAGCTTTTTGACCGCTGTCTCTGGCAAGCTGATGTTTACCTCCGAGATAAATTAATTGAATATAATCATCAAATGATACGAGTATCTCCATTTTATACTCCAACTGCCACACCTTCAGACATATTGATGATTACTGGTAGTGGCATATCACGACGCGAGTTTGTTTTCTGGCAAAAGATACTGGAGAGTTTGTATGTAACGGTCGATTTCTGGGACACTGACAGATACAACGGAGTATCTGTGGATGCCACCACTAACACGAGGCATGCTGTGACTTGGGAAGGGAGATATGGTGGTAAAATGATCCTCTATCCTCATGCTGACCTCAATAAGTTGTACGGTATTGACATTGCTAGGCATTTCCATGGATCCGAGTTTCGTGATGCTTCATCTACGGACCTGGACTCATCCATGCTCCTCTTCTTACCTTCCTCCAATCCAAAGGGACCCAAGAACAGTCCTCATGATGATCCTGGTGACAGAAACCTTGTGAGACATCTCTCAATAGTTGATGCTCCCATTGAATTGAGGGAGGACGACTACACTGGACGTCATTGGGCGACTCCTGGGACCTTGTTTGTGCCTGAGAAACCTTACCACTCTCACGAGAAGAAACTAATAAAGAGGATGGAGAAGGATGATCCGAAACGATCCTATGCTGTAATTAGTAGAAGAGTAGACATACAGTCGATTGGTTTCATGAAGTACAAGTATGGGTCTGTGGACATACGTCGGTTCCCTCTCCATCGCTCGTGCAAGTTCTTGACAGTGGACGGGTCTGGAGGATCTAAAGTCTTCATGAGCCAGGACAATAAGTTCTTGGATCCTAATCAGGCCGAGTTTCCACTTGCAAGCCACTTTGGTCAGGTGTATCTATCCACTCTGTATTGCCTTCCTTTAACGAGGAAGTTGGTTCTGTTGCAGCCTTTGCCTGAGGAGGCTGGTCAATTAGCATCTCTCAATCTTTCATTCAATTTGCCTAATGGTGGCTCTCTAACAAAGATAGAGCTAATTGTTATTTCAATGTCTCACGAGATTGCTGACGAAGTTTTAAATTGTTCAGGTGCAACAAATCGCATCAATCTTGTCATGGAAACAGTGTCTGGAGCTCCTGGATCGTTTTCAAGTTGTTACTCTGAATTACTGAGAGGAATGGAGCTGGTCAAACGAGAATTAAAAGCTCGTAAGAAGCGTTCAAGCAACAGTGTCTTGAAGAGGTCTTGCCAGCAGGTTGAGAGAGTTTGTGGTCAAATTACTTCCATAGTTTCTCGGGCTAGTGGGCTTAATCCCCGCGGATTGCCATGGCTACCAAGGTTTATCCAATTGGTTGATTCTGATCGGTTTCATTTTTCTCACCAGCACACAATGAAGGACAAGTGCTTTAACTTGACCGGACAATGAATTATTTTTATAACATTAATATTATTAGATTTTTTGATTTTAGTTTATTAATTATTTCCCTTTTATTATGAGTGCTGCTTTTTGTTTTTTATATTTTATTATAATAATAAAATAATAATAATAATAATAATAATAATAATATTATTATTATTATTATTATTATTATTATTAGTATTAGTTTTTATTGCTTTGAGTCTACATTGTCATTTTTTAGAATTGATTCATTTTTCTTTTTTAACTTCCGTTCTCTCTCTGCTTCTTCCATCAGCCTTAGCTTATCCTCTTCTTTCTAAAATCCAGAAAGAAATAAAGATAAAGAGAAAAAAAAAGGATAAAAACAATCATTTTTCATTAAAGACACATATACTTTTTGTTCTTCTTCATCTTCCTTGTTCATTGCAGCTTCCCATTCCTTCTTAGCAATGTCATGCAGTATCTTATCAGTAGTTAGTATGTAGTTACTAGCAGGAGCAGTAGAACCAGTCTCTTTATGTTTCCCAGGATCTTGTCTATTGCTATGCACTCTAGATGATGCAGTGATCATACTAGACTGTTTTTGAATGGTCTTTTTAGGCCTTTCCACACTAGCACTTCCAATGTGCATTGAACTGGTTTGAAACCGGTTCCAGTCATTCCACACCTGATGTGAATTGAGTCAATTAACTTCAAAGGCCATTATCTCAAATCACCTCCATTTGTGGTTTGAGATCCAGCTGCCATTGGCTATCTATTGAATGCAATAGATAGCCAATGGCAGCTGGATCAGAAATACTATCAAAAATATAAAAGATCCTGAAGATAGTGTGGAATCACTTGAGGTGCATTCTAAACCAGTTGAAACCAGTTGAAACCAGTTGAAACCAGTTCAAACCAGTTGAAACCAGTTCAAACCAGTTGAAACCAGTTCAAACCACATTGCAAGTGTAGAAAGGCCTTTAAATGAGCAAGTATAGTCATCACAAATTCACAATCATCACTTGAAGGTAACTCACATGTACTTCATTTATTTATTATAATAATATTCTATGCTTACTTGGCAGCTATATTGTCATAACAAACTAACTGCTTTACCACTTCTTTAGGATTGGACTGATTGTTACCAGAACCTCTATTAATAATAATAATAATAATAATAATAATAATAATAATAATAATAGTAACAATAATAATAATAAGAAAAAAAAATTGTAAAAATGGAGGATTTTCTACTTTTCATTTTTGGCAAAATTTGGTCAAATTCGCTGTACTATAGTACAGGGACTTTTCCCAACTTTAACATTTGTAAAAAAAATTCAAACACAATTGGAATCAGCTCAAACTTTCTACGCAACATAAGTACATGTATATGTATTAGAAAACGTAATAAAAATTGAGAATTCTCACCTTTTCATTTTTGGCAAAATTTGGCTCATGACCCTGTACTATAGTACAGGGACTTTTGTCCGATTTTGGAGCAACTTTAAAAAATCGTAAAAAATTTAAACTTGATCAAAATCAGCTCAAACTTTCTACGCAACATAAGTACATGTATATACATCAGGAAATGTAATAAAAATGGAGAATTTTTTACTTTTTATTTTTGGTGAAATTTGGCTCATGACCCTGTACTATATAGTACAGGGACTTTTGTCCGATTTTGGAGCAACTTTAAAAAATTGTAAAAAATCCAAACTTGATCGAAATCAGCTCAAACTTTCTACGCAACATAAGTACATGTATATGCATCAGAATATGTAATAAAAATGAAGAATTCTCTTTCTTTAATTTATGGCAATTTTTTTGGAGCAACTTTATAAATATTTGTAGAAAATCCATAACCAGTCAAACACATATCCTCTGTACTTTTTATCAGTAGATATTGATATTACAGTTGCAACTGGTGGTAGGAATACATTTGACAGCTGCAATGCCATGTCATCAAGGAGAGAGGGAGGGGGAGGGAGCGAGACTGGAATGGACGTAGTAGCTTCCGCTAAAAACCGAACTATCGGAGGATACCACTGTCATTTTAAAAAATGCAATGAAAAATAAAACAAATCTTTAAAAAATGAAACCAAATAAAATCCCACCTGCTGTATTTTATAAGCTCCGAGTGCTTTAAAATTTTTCTCTTTCATTTTCCTCGCCTGCATTATGTCCCACGCCACAGAACTGAACCCGTCACGAGAGGGAATCTCCTTGCAAGCCTGATTAACTCTCGTGAGACCTTGAAGCGCCATGTAACGCACCTTCCAGCTGTTACCAGAATCTGCTGGAATTATAAATCATGTACATGTAATTACTATAAGACATTATACTGCAAAAAAAAGTCAAACATGCAAGAACATTGTGTACATAAATACATATACTCTTACCAGCTGGATCATCATCGTTATATGATGCTAAATCAATCAAACAATATCCAGCTGCTCCTTTTCCCTCCTTCCCTCCTCCTCTCACCAAGGCCTGTTCCTGGAGACGTGAGTCTCTCCCATACATCACAATGTCAGATAATCCTATTACAAACGTTAGCTTGACATCCATAGACCAGCTGGAGAAATCAGTGAGGGATATAGTGGATAGATCAGTCTTGATTGTGGAAGGGGTAGAGAGGATACTACGTTGGTACACAGTACTCTCGGGGGCTACGCTTCCCAAGACCCCAGCCCCCCAGCTGAAAGGGGCAGTGCTGTGTGTGTAATGGGTACATCTTGAATCAGTCCTGAAGGGGATTTGTGGAAGAGTTAAGGTCACACTTTTAGCTTTTGCCCCCTCTTCTCTTGTCTTAACAAATTGAAACCTGTCGTCAAGGAGATTAATACGATTTATGGAAGTTCCTACAGATGAGGCATTATCCTCTTCTCCCTCCTCCTCCTCCTCCTCCTCCTCACGGCTAAGAGCGTCCATTAGTGTAACCTTCTTGTCTCCTCCTTCTCTCTCTGCCTTTTTAAAACTCAATAGACCAGAGACGTTTGATGTCTTGTTGTCGTCCAATGTTTGATCGAACTGCGATGATAGATGAAGCAGATAAGAACTATAGCTGTCTTTATAAGTACTGGGTTCTTCGAGACTAGTCGTCGTAACCAGTTCTTCATCCCCTCCCCTCTCCCTCACATTGGACCCACTCAGTTCAGTACTTGACGGCTGTATAATATCAGGTATGGACTCGTTGTCAATCAAAGCCTGAGTGCCAACCGAGAGAGTATAAACAGATACTTCATTATAATCCTCGTCATCCTCTTCCTCCTCTTCTCTCGTCTTCTCTTCGCTGTCAGACTCTTCCACTTCTGGTTCTATAAATTTCGGTTGCATCCCAAGAACGTTTAAAGTTGCAATGTTGTTTTTAGGGTCTGATACTAAAGAGCTACAATGGTCCGTGTCTTTATATGCCTCTCCTTCTTCTTCTTCTTCTTCTTTCTTTGTCTCATCTTCTTGCGACTTGTTTTCAGTCTTGATGCTCTCCAAGATGCTAGAACCAATCGAGAGTCCCTGAACAAACCGAAGAACCCTTGGGTCTCTCCTGGCCGCTGAGCAAAGTATGCTTATTGCTAGTATACCGTCAATACTAGAATAATACAAATAATGATATCATACTTAATCATCTATTAATAGAACATAGTTCTATTTTTAGAATTACAGTAATAGGTTACCATGGCTCAGTGTTAAAGTCAGTGCTACAGGTAATGAGATCCATCATTGCTTCATTAAGTGTCTCGCAACCTTTATAACAACACTGCCAGATGTCCAGTGCATGCCAGAGGACCGAAGAGATCACATGATCTCCTCCTCCTCCTCCGCTGCTTTCCGAGGCACAGTTCAGGGGCGTGGCTTGGACGTTCATGGCTGTGGCTGGTGTATTGGTTAGTCTTGTGGGCGGAGCTGGAGTAGAGGAGACTCCTCCCCCTTGAAGAGGAGGAAGGTCGTACTTTTTACATATCAAATCACCCTAAAACAACAACAACAATGATAATAATAATAGATAATAAGTATAAGTATATATAAATTAAACATTCATTTTTCTGTAGTTTTACCACTTCTATTATTATTTTAAAATGTAGGTGTGCCTCTGGTATATCAACGTAAGACTTTCCATGAGCCTCCAGTCCATCGAAATCATACTTCAACCTCCTTATTTGGGAGCCAGTGTACATACCCTATTGGAGGGGGTGGGGTTTAAAGCATTTTAAATTTTGAATTCGAATTTCAAATTATACATGTACATTGTCACCTGGAGAGTTCCTGTCAAGTGATGATGATACAACCGCAATGATACAGAATGAAGTACCTACGTTACGCACAATAAAGCAAGGGATCTTTAAAAATGACGCACACATGAAGTAAATGATACAACATGTGGCATATACACATGTACAGTATATCTCATACAGTACCTGTAGCAGGAGAAGTTCACCGGATTTGAATTGAGACGAGAAGAGAGAACCTTCTTTAATCCAGTGGTAGCCAATACCTGCCATGTAGAACAAGACTGGAACATGAGAAGGAGTGAGAGAAGAGTTTAATAGTGAGCTAGCTAATGTTGCAAGACTTTCTGTAGGAAAGAGAGAGAGGGAGGGAAATAGAAGTAATGAGAGAGAGAGAGAGAGGAAGGGAGGGGGAGAAGCAATAAGAATAGAGAGAGAGAGAGAGAGGGGACCTTGCTGGAGAGTTCCACAGCATTGACAAAGAGCAATCAGCTCTAGCCATCCTTCAGATACGTCCGATAGTGTAGCATTAGATTTGAAAGAGCAACACTTGTACTGATAAAAATTAATAAACAATAATAACAATAATAATAAACAATAATTACTATCTTACTTTTGCATGTTCAAGTACTCTAATTAAAACACTATTCAGCTCTTCTTTCTCTGGATCTGCAGATGAGTTGTACTATAGGTAAGAAAAAAATACAATAATTATAATCATGTCTCTTTTTAGATGTTCACTTTTGATATGAAGTCAAGTGTAATGACAGGACATGATCTGTTCCTTAAACTTCTAAATAAAGAAAATTGAAAAACAAAATTGTTATCTGCAAATAAATTTATGCTTGCTCAAAATAGCAAACTTCATGGATTCATAAAAATATTCTGTTCTTTTTATTTAAATTCATACTTTCTTTGTGGCCTTGGAGATGAGGCCTTGTTTTTGCTTGTCTCCTCCTTCTTGCTTTCTTTAGCTGCTTCAACCTCTTGAGGGTTGGAGCGCATACAAATCCCAAACTTATGAACAACAGGAACTCTTGTTACAGGCATGTTGAATATGGGCGGGGCTGAGTACAGTTACCATGGCAATTTGCCACTCGTAAATGGCGGTAAATGGGGGATTTGAAAATAGAAAGAGAAGATAGAGAAGACTAGGCTAATAATTAGAGACAGCCTGTATCGCGGGACAATCTATTTTCTTTATACCAAAATGGAGTTCTTAAATACTGTATACAGGGAGTGGTGAGTCCGTATACTTGTAGTGTAACGGAAAACGCTCTTTTTCAGTAGGCGAAGGAATGAGAAAAGCGATCCTTTTTTTCTCCGTATACTTCGCAATCTATTTGAATGGGAGAAGGACCCTTTTCCGTATACTTGTAGTGTAACGGAAAATGCTTTTTTTTCAGTAGGCGAAGGAATGAGAAAACTGATTCTTTTTTCTCCGTATACTTTCTCAATGCATTGAATGGGCTTCCTTTTGCGCACGCGCAGTAGAAAGCTCTGTGGTTAATATAAATAATTGCTGGGCGTGGTCAATTAACCGGTCCAATAATCATCTTGGCCGTCGAAAAGATGCTGTACTTTTCCTTCTTTCTCTCCTCTCTCCTTCTCTCTTCCTCCATTATACAAACAGATGGAAACGCCAACAAGACCCCTCTCCGCCTACAGATACTAGTACCAGCGGAGAAGAACCCCACGTATTGGGACGGAGGTGTCATTCCGGCTATGTTAATGGCCTTGGACGATGTGAATAACGCCTCGCATATACTGAGTAACTACACGCTCACAGCTAATATATCTGATACAAAGGTCTGCTAGTATATAAATGAATTATATTTGAAATTAATTATTATTGTTATGATCCGTCGGTAGCGTAAATTGAAATTTGGCTCAGGAACTGCTTTGTTTACTCTTACATTCTTAATATAATTATTTTCAGTCATACGTCAGTAATTATGTTGTGTAAGCGCTG
>NW_003546579.1:56537-91093 GCF_000090795.2 Amphimedon queenslandica
CAGCTGATAAAGTCCATACTTGACACTGACGTCCCTCATGAAACTAAGATAATCGCTTTTATCGGGGGCTCTTGTTCAATAGTATCAGAACCAACAGCTGCTCTTACCGGCCGCCTTTACAAAATACCTCAAGTGAACAATTTGTTATTATTTCACTCTTCCCTATTTTCAAATATGACTGGCATCTTGTCTATTAAACATTGAATGCACACATTTATGTACTGTATTTACTGTGTATTGTATTTACTATGTACAATGTACATGTGTACAGTATGTATATGTACATGTACACATACATACAAGCATGTACAAGTACATGTATTTACTCCTCTTCCCTCTCTCCCTCCCTCTCTCTCTCTCTCTCTTTCTCTCTCTCTCTCTCTCCCCCTCTCCCTCCCTTCCTCCCTCCCTCTCTCTCTCCCCCTCATTCCCTCTCCCTCCCTCTCTCTCCCCCTCTCCCTCCCTCCCTCCCTCCCTCTCCCTCCCTCCCTCTCTCTCTCTCTTCCTCCCTCCCTCTCTCCCTCCCTCTCTCCCTCCCTCTCTCCCTCCCTCTCTCCCTCCCTCTCTCTCTCCAGGTGTCTTATGCCTCCTATTCCCCTGTGTTGTCAGACCAGTCTATGTATCCTCTGTTTCTAAGGACGGCCCCTAGCGACCTTCTAATGAACAGGCCAAGATTTGCTCTAATGGCCACTTATGACTGGTGCTATGTGGCTACTCTACATCAAACAGCTAACCTCTTCTCTTTGGTGCTTACGAGTACATGTTTTTTGTCATTTCATTTCTCTTTTTTGTTTTAGGCTGTGCAAGATTTCCACGAATCCTTCAAGTCAACCCTAGGCACTGGACCAACTGGTACTTGTTCGGGTAGAGCAGATAATGACAATCCCGTCCTGTTTAGCTTCACTGGTGATCCACAGATACCACTCATGCAAATAAAAGTAAGAGAGAGAGAGAGAGAGAAGGAGATAGAAGTAAAATGGGATATTAATCTTTTCTCCTTCTCTCTCATTAGAGCAAGAAGATTCGTATTATCTATGGTTTCTTCTATGAAGACAAGGCAGTCCTAGTGATGTGTTATGCCCGTAAGCTGGGTCTTACGACCAACAACCACCTCTGGATCCTTCCGGGTTGGTTCTCCGAGAGTTGGATGGACTCTGCCAACACTTTAGATTGGTCCCCCTACAACTGCTCTTGTAACAGCGATGAAATTATGGAGGCTGCTAAATACTCACTTCTAGTCGACGCCTTCTCACAACTGACCGATGCAACGCTCGTGTCCGATAGTGGCTATGTGAGTTTGTGGGTGGGGCTCTAGGCATCATCATCTTGTACCTACCTATACCTACCTCATTGCTTGTTTTGTAATGAAAATTGAATTAAAATTGAGTTTAATTGTTTTTATAGCAATCTTTTGAGTTTAGTGTCAATATTGTCATTCTTCTTCACAGACCAATGCCTCTTATTTTAAAGAATACTATTCTCGCCGAGATAGCTATTTCAATATTACAAACGCCACACCCTCTTATGACATCCCCATAGAGCTCTCCTCAAATGCAATGTACGACGCAGTCTGGGCTACGGCACTATCACTGAACGCTACTGAAACCAAGTTACAGGTTAGCTAAACCCGTAATACGGTATATGACTAATTATTAATTCATATACATGTATTTATAATTAATTATTGTTACTGTCGATAGTTAGTAATTAGATTATTGGTCTGTAGAGATTGTCCTTAAATTTACTTTTTATGGGGGGGGGCAGGGGAGGCTGACTCTACTAATTTTCAGCATTTCCTTTAATTTTTACATCAAAAGACCCCCTCACTAAAATCTTAATCAATTCTTTATGTATTCTTATTCATTACTGTCCCTCCTCCTCCTTTACTTATAGTCAATGGGACGTAATCTGTCTGAATTTGAGTACTCAGATTCCACGTTTACTTTTTTACGGGACACCTTCTCCTCAAATATAAGTAAGATGGTCACCGAGAATATGAAGAATTTAGACTTCATTGGAGTATCAGTAAGCAACTGATGATGAAAGACACAAACATGTACACGTTTATTTTAGGGTCGTGTTACTTTTGATGGGAATGGCACGAGACTCACATATACTCAAATATCCCAATATGGTAGGTGTGGCTATAGAGTGTCATTTGAAATTAATAGTTTAACTGTGTCCATGATTCACACTTAACCAATCATGGTTGAATCATGATGGTACCTTGCATATAAAAGACACCTGTTTTAAAAGTACAGCTGCTTCAGTACTTTAACCCACACTAAGAACCACATTGGAAGTGTCCATTTATTGGATTGTACATAAGACCAGTTACAGTGTACATGTACATACTGTATTACATGGTTTATTGATTTTCTCTCTCTCTCTCTCTCTCTCTCTATAGTCCCTGGTACTAGAATGATCAATGGTACTGAGAGAGACGTACTAAACACTGTTAGGCTTGCCATTTATAATGAAACTGAAACTGGTCTTGATATCACGTATGTCGTAGAACCAAAATGGAGACGTAAGCATACAAACAAGTCGCTTATCAATTACTGTATGAGTTTCTTTTCTTCTAGTCGGTCGTCCTCCTACAGACAGAAGTAGGCCAGTAAGTATTTTAATATCTCCAGCTGTCATTTACACTATGGACACTGTCTTGGCCATTGGTATAATTATTGCAGTCGTGTTGCTTGTTTTTCAAATTGTCACCATCAGAAAACCGTAAGAGATTATACAATTATTATTATTATTATTATTATTATTTATTTATTTATTTATTTATTTATAATTTAGTTTAATGGCAAATTCAGCTCCATATATAAATATAATCCTTATAATCGGTTGTATTGTCATGATGGGATCATCAATATTACTTGGCATTGACTCTGGCACACCTCAAGTCACCGATGGGGACAGAGATAAGATACTTGATGAAATTGGCCCTTCTGCTAAAAACAGATACGCCATCATTTGCATGGTAAGCCCCTCCCACTTCCTGTCATGTGATACTTGTGTGATATAGACTCGTGTTTGGTTGCTAACCATTGGATTCACTCTATCCTTTGGATCTCTCTTTGCTAAGACCTGGCAGGTCTATAGAGTTTATACGAAAGCTGACCTTGGGAAACAGGTTTGTACATGTACACATACTTATTATTCTTACCAAATTGTTACAAATATGTCATTTCCTTTGTTAGTTCCTCTCTCTCTCTCATTTGTCATCCTTTTACTGTTCCACTCTCTCTCTCTCTTTCTCTCTCTCTCTCTCCAGCCTTTCAAGATGTGGAATTTCTTCATCATCATGGCTATACAACTGACAATCGACGCCATTTTTCTCAGCATATGGATAGGAGTGTTTAGATTTAGTCACCGGATTTATGAAGAAGATGTAAGATAATAATAATAATAATAATAATGATAATAATAATAATAATAATAAATGGTCCTGCCGATTTGCTGCTCTTCCTCCGCAAGTCGATGGGCTTGTTTGACTCTTTTATAGTTTCTCTTTTCTCTCTATCCTCTTCTTTCATCCCCTCCTCATTTATTTTCTTGTCTGCTTTCTGTAGTTCTTCTAATTCTCTAAGGACCACTCCCTTTTTCTTTCTATGTTATTGTTTACCCCTCTGTGTCTTATTGCATAATAATAATAATAATAATAATAATAATAATAATAATGATAATAATAATGATAATAATAATAATAATAATAATAATAATAATAATAATAATAATATTGTTTTTTATTTCTGTAGAATGAAGCTGAAAATGCAATTCGCAAGCATGAATACTGCTATTGTGACAATTTCTCATACCTCGTTGGTTCTCTCTACGTCTACAAAGGCCTCCTGGTCGTCTTCGGACTCTTCTTGGCCTACGAGAGCAGGAATGTCAAATACACTTTCATCAATGATTCTCGTTTTGTCTCAATAGCAATGTACATTGTAGTGGTACTCATTGCCATCAGCGCCCCATTGAGTCTGGTACTAGCTGATCAACACTTTATTATTGATCCCTCGTATGCCATTGCTGTCTTGCTCATATTTATAACTTGTATGAGCTGTCTCATGATACTGTACATACCAAAGGTAAGGGACTATGCGTAGCCTACCATAAATACACATACATGTTCTTATGTTGCATAGAAAGTTTGAGCTGATTGCGATCAAATTTGGATTTTTAAATGAATTTTTAAAGTTGCTTCAAAATCGAGCAAAAGTCCCTGTACTATAGTACAGGGTCATGGGCTAAATTTCGCCAAAAATGAAAAGCAGAGAATTCTCCATTTTTATTACATTTCCTGATACATATACATGTTTTTATGTTGCGTAGCAAGTTTGAGGTGATTCTGATCAAAATTAGATTTTTTATGAATTTTGAAGTTGCTCCAAAATTGAGCAAAAGTCCCTGTACTATAGTACAGGGTCGTGGGCTAAATTTTGCCAAAAATGAAAAGTGGAGAATTCTCTATTTTTATTACATTTCCTGATACATATACATGTTTTTATGTTGCGTAGAAAGTTTGAGCTGATTCTGATCAAAATTGGATTTTTTTACGAATTTTTGAAGTTGCTCCAAAATCGAGCAAAAGTCCCTGTACTATAGTACAGGGTCTTGGGCCAAATTTTGCCAAAAATGAAAAGGGGAGAATTCTCCATTTTTATTACATTTTCTGATACATATACATGTTCTTATGTTGCGTAGAAAGTTTGAGCTGATTCCGATCAAAATTGGATTTTTTTACGAATTTTTGAAGTTGATCCAAAATCGAGAAAAGTCCCTGTACTATAGTACATTACATGAGGGAACTAAGCCCTTAACAAACATCTTTAACAAAATAAACACAACACAGAAATTACTAGGTTTAGAAGTACAGGGTCTCGGGCCAAATTTTGCCAAAAATGAAAAGTGGAGAATTCTCCATTTTTATTACATTTTCTGATGCATATACATGTTCTTATGTTGTGTAGAAAGTTTGAGCTGATTCCGATCAAAATTGGATTTTTTAAGAATTTTTGAAGTTGATCCAAAATCGAGAAAAGTCCCTGTACTATAGTACAGGTTCGTGGGCTAAATTTTGCCAAAAATGAAAAGTAGAGAATTCTCCATTTTTATTACATTTCCTGATACATATACATGTTCTTATGTTGTGTAGAAAGTTTGAGCTGATTCTGACTAAAATTGGATTTTTTATGAATTTTTATAAGCGTCTTTAAGCCTCCCATTTTAGCTACATGTAGATTGCATAGTCTCCATATATTCCTACATCTAGCAATGATGTTGTTTTCACTCCGTCATTTCCCTTCCTTTTCTCTTCTAGTTTTATTATCTTGCTAAAGGAGCGGACACTATGGTCCCCTCCTCTAAGAATGAGGCGTTCCTTCCTGTAGACAACCTCCAGCTGGGACATACAGACGTCAATCCAGAGGACGTCCAGTCTGCAGAACAAAAAATAAAGCAACTTAAAGAACAAGTCAAACAAGTATAGAAGGGAAGAGAGAGAGAGAGAGAGAGAGAGAGAGAGAGAGTGATATCATACAAAATTTTACGTGTGCTTTTTACATGTAGCTTAAGCCTGTGTACATGTGCATGTACATGTTATATTTTTATTTTTATTTTCTATTTTAGAGAGAGATAGAGTTACTGAGTCTTGCAAGGCGAGCTTCAGACCAGGACAGTGGTGTCCTCTGTGCTTCCACTGAGGATACAGGTGCAGATGGAAGCAACAGAGGATCAGAATCACCCGCTACCATGCAGACCCTTCAGGATACAGTGACCACTGTGTCATCTGAAGGAAATGGAGGAGATACTATTAATAATAATGATGTAGAAGAAGAAGAGAATGAAGGAGAGAGAGAGGGAGAGAGACATGAGAAACTGCCACAAGAAATGGAAGAAGGACGACAAGAAAAGGATGTGAAAGAAAGAGGCGATGATGATGAGGAAGATATTAATGTTGCTCCTTTGACAAGGAAGAAGACAGTGACAATAGCAGATGTTGAAGAAATAGAATTGTAAAAGAACTTACCTTGCATGTATGCATTATTTTTGTTTGTTGTTGTGTTCTCAATAGTTGTGATTGTTTGTATTATTTTTATTTCTCTTGTTCACCTTTTATTATTATTTTATTATCATGATATCTTTTCCCTTTCATTTTTTTGTAATTACATTTCTACATCTCATACCTTTTTATTGTTTCATTAATAATATTATTATACCATGATTGTTATCCACCCTGTATGGACTATACCAGGGCTTCTGTGTCTACAGCTGCAGTATCTCCCTCCCTTTGGTTTCCAATATCAAAGCTTTTGGAAGCCACAGCAGCCAAGAAAGTTCATCATTTCTGTTTTTTTATACCTACATTTTTAATTAAAAGGCGGGGCTAATACTACTAAAGGCGTGGTTGTAATAATCATGAATATATAATGAGCTTTGAATTGACGATTTCACACCAATTACTGATTCTGCAAAATGTCTCTCTCTTTCTTCTTTCTCCTTCTCTCCGCTTCTCTGAGCGCCTCATTCCCTCCTCGTAAGCTACAGCTACAGGTCCTGCTCCCTCTGAATAACTCCGTGGTTCGGAACTATGACGCATTACCTGCTGTTACGATGGCCTTGGAAGACATAAACGCCAATCCTTACTTTCTTCAAGACTACGAGCTGGTAGCCGCAATAAATGACACTGAGGTAGGCTGCACACTTCTTGTTTATACATGTACAAGCTCACAATCCAGAGTATTGTTTTAATTGGAAGATAATTGTAATTTGGAAACAATTACATGTACATGTATGTACATGTACACACATGTGTTGTAGCTGTGGTCTTTTAATTCTCATTACTATGTCTTCTCTCTCTCCCCTCCCTCTCTCCCTCCAGTGTGATTCTTCTGTTGGTTCCTGGAGACTAATAGAATCCGTTCTAACCACATCTCCTCCAAACGTAACGAAAATAATCTCTTTCATCGGCGGGGGATGTTCCCTGGCAACGGAGCCAATGGCCGCACTCACTGGTCAACTATACAACATTGTACAGGTAAGAGAAGATATTGAATGGGCGGGCTTGTATCTGCCTGCATTATTCATGCATAATGTGTGTATAAGTACATGTACATGTACATAATGTGTCCTTATGAGGTTGTTTTTATGTTAACTTGTTCTGTGGAATTTTCAGTTTTTATTATCAGCACATGAGCTCGACAGTGTCACACATCCAGATTTGATTTTGTACTACAGTACATGTACATGTACATATATGCGCTTTATTTGTTTGTTTAGGAGCAATAAAGGTACACATGTATAATGTTATGAATAATAAGATGGTGATTTCATTTTGTTTTACTTCCTTGCGATCCATACTTCTTCTCATAATAATAAGAGTCCATAATAGAATAAAATAATGTATAATTAAATATGAAAGAGATGATTTTATTAATTAGGGAAATATTTTAAAGATGTACAGTAATGAATATCATTAATGAATAATGGCCCCAGTGGCACAATGAGCTTACCTGTGCCGTATCATAAATATGTTTAAAGAAGCGACACCCAAACCTGTGGTTGGTCCATTGGTGTTTGTTTATGATCATGACCGTGAAAAGAGATCTATAAAAATGTCGTGGGAGAAGGACATATCACAATGAGAGAGTTTATAAATTGTATTGATATGGTATCCACTTGATATTTCATGGTGTATTCTGTTATTGGAACTAACACTACTCATAATGACTGATATCACTTACCCTCTCCCTCTCCCTCTCCCTCTCTCTCTCTCTCTCTCTCTCTCTCTCTCTCTCTCTCTCTCTCTCTCTCTCTCTCTCTCTCTCTCTCTCTCTCTCTCTAGCTGTCCTATTTCGCTACGTCTCCTGCTCTCTCTGACCGGAGACAGTACCCTCTCTTCTTTCGAGTCTCTCCCTCGGAGAACCTTCACAACGAGGCTAGAATAGCGCTCAGTAACATGTACAACTGGTGTAAGGTGGCCACACTCTATCAAACTGAAAACATATTCTCACTAGTAAGTCATCTCTATGTACATGTACACCTGGAAGATATCTTGTATCTACAAATATCTGCTACGTTAAATATCTTTATTTTAAATGACTGAGATTTTATACCATTAATTAAACACATATTTAGCTAATAGCACTCTACTATAAAGAAATTGTATAGTGAAAAAATCACTGCATGAACATGTATAGCATTAATTTGGCAAATTTCAGCTATTTACAAGAATTAAGGAGATAAGGAGGAGGAGGGGAGAGGGGGAGAGAGAGGAAGAAGGGGGGAGAGGGGGAGAGAGGGGGAGGGATGTACATGTACATTAGGAGGACAAATGTGTTGCACGTGTACATTATCTTTAAAGAATTGTTTATCGTTTTAACTAAATAACTTCTGGTTGGATGTTCATGTTCTGTAGACATGACAAACACAAGAACAGCAACTTTCCTTATGTGCAATAACATTGATAATTAATTAATACATGTACGCATTGCTTTCTACGCCCACACATGTAACGAGGGACGATCCCGCCCACATGCCTAACGAGGGAACTTGTTTACAGTTACTGTGTCAGCTGCATGGTGGCCTGTCATTGTTAGAGATATTAGATCAACGGTATAAAATGTCATTATTGATTGATATTTAAGTAGTTTATTGTTATCGCAGACAAGTTTTGTTACACTTACAGTCTTTCATTAATAACTGTGGTCACATCAAGTTACCGAGAGAGAGAGAGAGAAAGAGGCCATTTTGGTTTAAACATTAGCCAAATATTTACAACTTTTGCCAAAAAGTTACTCCAGCATAATGTCTGACTTACTTCCCCTCTCCCTTTCTCTCTCCTTAGGCAGTAATTGATTTCTACGATAGGTTTCCAATCTTGCTCAACGGGACAAAGTGTAGGGACTCTAACGATACTGTCCAGCTGTTCAGCTTCCCTGGTGATCCTCTCATACCTCTTCGGCAAATCAAAGTAAAGACAGACACGTTATACGTGTGTACATGTACATGTATATTGGATGTATGTATACTAGTACTGTGCTGCTATCATTGGCAATCTGTTTGTTTGTTTAGTTTATCCGTACATGTACATGTTCGTGTCCCACTCTTTTATGTTTTCCATTTATGACTCACCTGATACTATAATTACATGTATATTATATTATATTTGAAATGTTACAATTATTGGTTTCTTTAATATCATTTTATTTATATTATGCTTCATTTTCCATAGGAGAGCGACTATCGTATTATCCACGGTTTCTTCTATTCAAACAAAGCAGTCATTGTCATTTGTTACGCCATTCACCTTGGACTCACCACTGATAAACATCTCTGGATATTACCGGGTTTCTATGGCGACGGCTGGTGGTTGAAAGCAGACAGCATGGACTGGACTGGGCTTAACTTTCGCTGCTCCTCCATCGACATTGTTAATGCACTGAACAACTCTATATTGCTTCATTTCAATCCATGGCTCTTGGATAATGCCACTGTTTCAATGCCAGGCTATGTAAGTACAGCACTATTCATTCATTCTCTTTATATTAGAATATTCTCACTCCAGACATATGGAGTAATTTGTAGTAAAAAAACAACAATAATGTCTACATCTATGTATACTGTAACTCCTATATTTTTATTATCTTACTTTTCATTGTGATTGGCCTAATGTCTATTCTCTTTCAGACCAATGCTACATTTTTCGAGAGGTACAGGGACATTTTCTATTCCTCGTCGCTAAATATCACGTACCACGACCAGTTCCTCTCGCCTACCCTCATGTATGACGCAATATGGACTCTCGCTCTAGCTCTTAATGAAACTGATAAAGAACTAAAGGACAGAGGACTGAGTCTCTCGGACTTTAGATACTCACTTTATGACGAGGACGATACTGTTGATTCTAGTAGTCAAGACACATCTACTAATATCACAAATATTTTATTCTCGAAACTAAAAGATACTAATTACATGGGAACATCAGTAAGTAGTTTATGGATTTGGCACTAAATTTGTGTTGGCGGCAGCTGCTAGAGATAGCTCCGCCCAAAATGTCCGCACCTATTATGCATACATGTACATGTATAAGTTGTATTATTAATGTTATTAGGGAAGAATCAAATTTGACAAGAATGGTACGAGAATATCAGTAAATACCGTCCTACAGTACAGTAAGTATTATGATCTAGTTATGAATATACAAGGACATGTACTTTGTGTATGTTTACTTTTGTTTCTTTTCTCTTCTAGGAATCGTTGAAGGGTCTTTAGTACAGGTGCTGTTGGGTACCTATGACTACCATGAAGACGGATTGCGAATTAATTACTCGTACAATAATCCTGAATGGAATCGTAAGAAAACAAAAATAAAAAATAATAATAAACTTTCTTTTTCTGTTTCTAGTTGGCTATCCTCCTCCTGATAGAAGTATGCCCATTAGTCGGCTCCTCAACCAAGCTGCAATATATTCCATGGATGCCATCCTGGCCATTGGTATAATTATTGCAGTCCTGCTGCTTGTTTTTCAAATTGTCACCATCAGAAAACCGTAAGAGATTATTATTATTATCATCATTATTATTATTATCATTATTATTATTAATTATTTAAATAATTAGATGCCAGCCGAATTTCTTAAGAAATATGGACACTAGGTGTAATTAAAAAAAGAATAAGAGAAAGCCATTAGCACCCTACATGCCACTGATTTGCAAATTATAGCAATTTCTTTGACTGGCACAAGTGATCAAACCTTTAGTTTCATTCCATGAATTAACATGCTTTATGCAAATAGTTGCCACATAAACAAGTTGTCTTACTAAATTTTATATATTCACTCCTTCTCTCTTATTCACCTTACAAATGACTTGATATTCTTCGTTTTCCTGGTCGTAGCAAGCTAGTAGAAACCCGCCATACTTTCCTGTTCTCTTTCCCATTTAATGAAACTCACCAACCACAACGAGATCTAGTGTGTTGCCCACACCCTCCAGATAATCCTTCTTAAGCTACAAATAAAACTAAAAAGAATTATTATAATAATGATAATTATAACGAGTTACTTTTAGCCAGTTGTGGGATCTCTTTGATATTTCATATGATGCATCTTTATCAAGACACTTGACCATTAAGCCTTCACAATTACCTATAGACGAAGAAGATATAGACAAGAATAGATACATCTATAACATACATGCACATTATAGATATTGAGAGTTACAAGTCAGTATGCATTATAGTCCTGGAAAGACATACCTTTAATTGATAAGCTCCAAAATGTCTTCAATATTAGTAGAATTGATACTTTGAACAAGCATAAACTCCTGTTAATACAAAGTACCGGTAAGTAAAGGTTATACAGCGAGGTGGAGGAGGTATCTGTGGCATTTATGATACCTCAGCTGTAGGCCCGAGATATCATGATAAGCAGACACAGAGTTGATAAGCAACTTCTACCATGTACTAAAATAAACAACTAGTTTACTATGGCAACCCTTACCTCCCGGCCACTTATTAATCTGTCTGGGGAATTCACTTATAAGCCTCCTTTACCAGGAAATTACTCAACCAAGCGGATGCAACCAAGCGGATGCTACAATATAAATGCCATAGAGATTAGAGAAACTGATACAGAGATGTATAACCGACTTCTACCACGACATTTGAAAAAACAACTACCAGCTGCAGATAATAAGACCACAGTTGACATACATACAACATATCTAACAGGCTAGGCAGTAAAGAATCAACCAAGCTTGACAAATGGACTAATAAGAAATAAGAGCATCATCTAGCGCCAGGTTTCTAAGTGTTCCCTGGAGGTATCTAATAGATTTAGAAACCTTTGCATTGCAACTAGGCATGGTAGAAGTTAAGCGATTATTATTATTATTATTATCATTATTTTATTTATTTATTTATTTATTTATAATTTAGTTTAATGGCAAATTCAGCTCCATATATAAATATAATCCTTATAATCGGTTGTATTGTCATGATGGGCTCATCAATATTACTGGGCATTGACTCTGGAACACCTCAAGTCACTGATGGGAACAGAGATAACATCCTCGATGAAATCAATGATTCCGCTAAAAACAGATACGCCATCATTTGCATGGTAAGCCCCTCCCACTTCCTGTCATGTGATAATCATGTGATATAGACTCGTACATGGTTACTAACCATTGGATTCACTCTATCCTTTGGATCTCTCTTTGCTAAGACCTGGCAGGTCTATAGAGTTTATTTGGATGAAAGAAAAAAGAACAAAGTAAAAATGAAAATTTAATTGTTTTTTTTTTCATTTTTTTCATATTCCTTCCTTCTCTGTAGCCATTGAAGATGTGGAATTTCCTCCTCATAATGGTGATACAGTTAATTGTTGATGTTATCTTCTTATCCATTTGGACCGGATTATTCCGTTTTAGACACGGGATAGACACAGTTAAAGTGAGAAAAAATAACTTGAAACATTTATTTATTATTACTTTTTATTTTAGGATAACAACAATATTAATTACTCTAAATTTGAAAAGTGTGAATGCAACGGTTTCATTTACCTAATTGGTACATTGTGCGCCTATAAAGGTCTCCTTCTCGTCTTCGGACTCTTCTTGGCCTACGAGAGCAGGAATGTCAAATACACTTTCATCAATGATTCTCGTTTTGTCTCAATAGCAATGTACATTGTAGTGGTTCTCATTGCCATTAGCGCCCCCTTGAGCCTGGTACTCGCTAACCAGCACTTCATAGATCATGCCTATGTCGTTGCTGTTTTAATGATCACTATAGCTTCCTTGAGCTGTCTCCTTGTCTTGTATGTTCCTAAAGTAAGTAATGCTGGTCTGATTTAGAAGAATCAATGCACAGTGTAGCCTCTATAATAAGGACACCTTTAAAATGAGGACACTTTTATAATGAGGACATTTTGTAATGTCCCAATTGGTACAAACCTATACAAAAGTACCTCTGAAACAAGGACACCTATGTATTAAGGACAGGTAGTGTGGGCCCAATGGTGTCCTTAATAAAGAGGCTACACTGTACATGTATTAAGGACAGGTAGTGTGTGTCCAATGGTGTCCTTAATAAAGAGGCTACACTGTACATGTATTAAGGACAGGTAGTGTGGGCCCAATGGTGTCCTTAATAAAGAGGCTACACTGTACATGTACATGTACAGTGTAATTTTATTATTTAAATCATTTTATTCTTTTCCTAGTTCTTTTATTTGGCTAAAGGACTAGACGCAATGGTATCAAACAATAAAGCCGAGGTCTTTACGCCAGTTGACAACCTTAAGTTAGGCTACCAGGAGGAAACTGATACCACCACCTGCAACACACCAAACAGTGACAACCAGACCACTAATGTGACCAGTTTCTCAACAAGCCCTGGTACTACGCAGCCCAACACTCCAGCTGACATTATGACGACAGGAGACTCCTGTGGTAGCAGTGTTCCCTCTTCTTCTGAGAAAGAGGATTTTGAGTTTCGACAAGATGAAAGACCTTAAGAACTGACCGTCCACTAAAGCATATACTCAGCAATAATCATTTATTGTCTTTTAATATATAACTATATCTAATTTATTTTTTGTCTATAGATTCATCAAAATGTTTGTTTTTTAACAAAAAAATTACCTTGAAATTTACACTCAACACCCACGCACAACCAATTATTGTAATTGCTGGCAAGACCACGCCTTTCATGAATATTAATGAGTAGTGAAGGGCGTGGTCTGTGTATCTTTGAACAAAAAATCTTTCTACTATGAAGTGTTGTAGGATCTGTACTGCTGGGAATTGTGCCCGTTTTCTGCACCTCACCATCACTTTATTCGTCTTTTACGTTCTCCTAATGGCCCCCACGTCAGGTAGGGCTGAAACTAATCAACAAAAACGTCTAAATCTTTTCTTTACAGATCTTCACAGTGACTGGGTAGAAAACAACTTCCGATTCTATTCCGCTTTATTTCTGTACATTTCTTCAAATATCTGCTACCTCACAGCAAGTATAATGGACCCTGGATACGTTAAACTGTACAAACTCGACAATACCAAAATGATGACAGGACAAAGAGTAATAAAATTAAATAAATAAAATAATATAATTCGTTTATTTGTTACATTAATAAACAAATTACATTATTTTATTTATTTGATTTTATTGTTGTAGTTGGAGGAGTCATACAGTGATACTGATGTTAGCTCCAGAGGAGTTTATTGTTCGATTTGTGAGCTAGAGCAAGTGATGAGATCAAAACACTGCAAGGTGTGTCAACTTTAATTAGTTTCAGTTTCGATTTTTAATGTTAGAATTTTTATTGATTTATGTTAAATAAACTTGGCTACTTTCTATTTTTACATTATTTGTTATTTTTATGCTGTATAGAAAGTTTGAGCTCATTTCGACTTAATTTTTTTGAGTTATGGCCATTTAAAGAATTAGGCCAAAATGTAAAAAATACCCTGTACTATAGCCCATGCTTTTTTCTGAAAAATGGCCAAAAAATGATCCCCAATTTTTATTGAATTTTCTGATGCATATTGACGTCTTTATGCTATGTAGAAAGTTTGAGTTGATTCCGACTTAATTTTTTCAAGTTACGGCCATTTTAAGAAAAAGGCTGAAATCTGAAAAATACCCAAGGCTATAGCCCATGCTTTTTTCCGAAAAATGGCCAAAAAATGACCCCCAATTTTTATTACATTTTCTAATACATATTGATGTCCTTATGCTATGTAGAAAGTTTGAGTTGATTCTGACTTAATTTTTTCAAGTTACGGCCATTTTAAGAAATAGGCCAAAATCTGAAAAATACCCAAGGCTATAGCCCATGCTTTTTTCCAAAAAATGACTAAAAAATGACCCTCAATTTTTATTAAATTTTCTGATGCATATTGACATCCTTATGCTGTGTAGAAAGTTTGAGCTGATTCCGACTTAAATTTTTAAAGTTACAGTCATTTTAAGAAATTATACCAACACACCCATAGTGGTATTGAGCTTTATAAACTCTACAATTAATTAAATGCTATTTTTGGTTCTGTGTTCTAGTTGTGTGAACGTTGTGTCCAGAGGTTCGACCACCATTGTCCGTGGCTTGGTAACTGCGTCGGCGAACGGAACCATAGATTTTTTTGGCTCTTCCTTTTACTAGAGACAATACTACTCATTTGGGCTGTGTTTGTTGCCTGGTTAGTATATCTCTATACACCCCTGTATATTATTAGTATATTTTTAGGAGTTCTCTACAGACGGCCTCTGGGTTTTTATCATGGCTAAAACTAAACATACTAACATTTCCCTGTCTAATAACAGTCGTTATAAGCTCCATGATATGCAGTATGTTGCTTGCTTTTCATTCCTTTCTTGTCTTCTCTGGCATGACAACGTGGGAAATGGCGTCAAGATTTAGGATTACGTATCTAAAGGACTTAGATCCTCCTGTCAACCCATTTGACGAGGGTTGCTTGCTGAATACAGCCCACGTTTTTTGTTGTCCTAACCAAGACTGGTCTGACATGTATAATAGTAGATCTTACAAAACAGTGACTCCTTAAAATTTTAATATTCATTAAGTAAGTAGAACAAAGGATTGTTGTTGTTTATCTATTTATCACAAATTGCACAAATATTTGCTCTATTTCTCAATTGTCTTTTTTTGTAAATAATTTCTTTTCAAGTATTCCCATTTAGCTTTGTAGTTGTTACGAAATGGGTACCATTTGTAGTACGGAACCTGAAGAGAAAAGTGGAAGAGAGAGAGAGAAATGTAACATCAATATTTAAACAATCATACTTGTATGAATTCCCAGCCGAAAGCTTCCAGCTGCCTCCTCTTTATGACACTTTTTCCAAGCTCATGTTTAATATTGACAGCATAATGAAATGGGCCTTCAATCTCAATTATTATTCTCCTTTTAGCAGCTGCAACTCTCCCTCCATCAGTCCATCCACTGGATATATTATACAACCCTTCACCTTTATTCTTAGTATCTTTGAATATTTTGGATAACCTTTTCTGAGAAACAGGCACATCCTCCATGCAAAGCTGTTTCAAACCAGCTTGACTCCATTTAAAATTTTGATTTCCAGGTGGTATAGGATCATCATTTGCATCTAACAAGATCTCAGCATCAACAGAGTAGCCATTAGGCATATAAGCTTCTGGGATATGAAGCTTCTCAGCATTAAATAAATAACTTGAGTCTCCTTTTGATGAGTGAAGTAACTTGTTTAGTGTTTCTCTGATATTCTTTTCCAATTTTGATTTTGTAATGGGCTTTTCTGTCAGTGTTTGTGATAAAATGGAGGAACGTTGAGAAGGAGAGAGAGAGGGAAGGGAGAGGTGGGGGTTAGTCATTGATGCATTGTCCAGCTGTAGTACAGTAGGAAGGTAATTGTTAACTACAAAATAAAATAATTCATGAAAATAATAAAAAAAATACTTGCCCTCCTAATACTTATTGCACCTCTACTACTATGGTTCTTCAAGATTCAGGTCAAAATAATTATTTCTATGAGGCATAAAAGCTCAATATTAGATACAGCTGGTATCATTGCACCACCAGAATTATCAAGAGGCGAGTTGGTAATAATACAATAATTATACCTTTTATAAATTCGTCTTTGAAAACCTGCACAATCAAAGGTACTGGATACAACTCAAGGACAAGAAAAGACCACAAAATGTTGACAAAAGCTTGTGAATTTTGAAACGCATAAGTACTTCCATAGGAGACCAAAAGCTCTTCAAGTGCTTTAAACAAAGCTGGTGAAGGATGATTGAAATACCCATAGGCATACACAAAACTAGATAAAGTGTGTGGCTCCATTCTACAAAGTAGCGGTAATGCAACTTCAGCTGCTCTGTCCAACAGTACTGGATCATAATGTCTCACTTTTGCAAGCATCCAAAGCATATGTGACAACAGACGTGGGTCGCACCAATGTCTTGCTTTACTGGATAACAAGATCTCTCTCATCTTGTCATAAAACTCTTTACTGTAGTAATGCAATGACTTTCCTGACACCCACAGTAAATGCGATACGACACTAGTGGATTCACTTTCAAGTATTAATGTTGATGCTTTCTCAAAGATCCAATCTTTAAGAGGAATGTTGCTTTTCTGCAAAGACCAGATAATGATTGCTACAGAAAAATCATCCATTACATCAATACTCCTGTACAGGTAACCTAACAGTGGATCTGTTAACTCTTTCGGCCATCTTCCAAGTCTAGCAAAACCCCTGCAAATCTCCCTTAGCGAGACATGACAATCAAAAGTCTTGCTGGTGAGTTGATGTGCAACGATGGCTGCAATATGGTCAATCAATTCTGTCCGCCCTGTTTTAATGTTAAAGAGAACTAAAGAATTAACAATAGAGCGTATGTCCTCAGGTGGGAGTTCAGATAAACTTTTACCGCTTTCTTCTATCAAAGATAAAATGGTATCAGCTGCTCTTGGGTTAATGTTAGTTTTTAATTTACCAAAATAAGAGAGTAGTTGAACCAGGTCTGGCAATGACAGCAAATGCACGTCTCTTGTAATGTCATTGCAAAGTTTCTGAAGAGTTTCATTATTTTTATTTTTTAGTGGAGAGGATTTTATACTGGCCTTACCCTGAAAGCTCGTTTGAGACACAGCTTTCAAAACTTGCAACCTATCAAAGACAATAAGAGGCTCCTTGTACCTTCCCAATATTTCCATTGAGGAGTTGAGTGATTCTGCTCGTAATATTGAAGATAATAAAGAACCAATCATCATGTCAGACCTCGTGTCAGAGTAAGTTTCAGTGGCCTGATATTGAGAAGGAGGAGGGCCTGCTGACCGGGTGGAACTGGCTCTGGTTAGTTTAGGAGAGACTACGGAGGATGAGAAAGAGAAGGAAGGAGGCAAGAACAGTCTCTGGAACTGAAATCTGCCATGGAGTCGACCCAATGTGTGCATGTTGCTTTTAATAAACTATTAATAACTTAACTATAATAATTATTAATTAGTAACTTTATTAAGGACTATTTCTTAATTGTTTTTCTTTGTAAACAATTTATTTTTCAAGTATTCACTTTGAAGTGTGTAGTCGTAACGGAGTGGCTCCCATTCGTAGTATGGGACCTGAAGAGAAAATGGAGAAAGAAATGTAACATCAATATTTAAACAATCATACTTGTATAAATTCCCAGCCAAAGGTTTCCAGCTGCCTCCTCTTTATGACAATTCTTCCAAGCTCATGGTTAATATTGGCAGCATAATGAGACGGGCCTTCAAACTCAATTATTATTCTCCTTTTAGCAGCTGCAACTCTCCCTCCATCAGTCCATCCACTGGATATATTATACAGCCCTTCACCTTTATTCTTAGTATAATTAAATATTCTGGATAACCTTTTCCAAGGAACAGGCACATCCTCCATGCAGAGCTGTTTCAAACCAGCTAGACTCCATTTAAAATTCTCATTCCCAGATGGTATAGGAACACCATTTTCGTCTAACAAGATCTCAGCATCAACAGTGTAGCCATTAGGCATCCGAGCTTTTGGAATTAGAAGCTTCTCAGCATTAAATAAGTTACTTGTGTCGCCCTTTAAGGAGTGAAGTAACTTGTTTAGTGATTCTGTAACAATCTTATCAAATGTTGATTTTCTAATGGGCTTTTCTGTCAGTGTTTGTGATAAAATGGAGGAACGTTGAGAAGGAGAGAGAGAGGGAAGGGAGAGGTGGGGGTTAGTCATTGATGCATTGTCCAGCTGTAGTACATCAGGGAGGTAGTAATTGTTAGCTGCGAAATAAAATAAAAATTCATCAAAATAATAATAAGATATACTTGCCCTCCTAATAATTACTGCACCTCTATTACATTGTACATGGCTTCAATCATAAAAACCTTCAATTCAAGATCCCCCCCCCCCCCAGTTATGTCAAAATAATTATTTTTTGTAAGGCCATAGTTGCATGTTCCTATCTAAACAATGAACTGTGATTAATTATTGATATCAAGAGGCAAGTTAATTACTTAATTAGGAAGGGTATGGTAATGATAATACAATAATCATACCTTTTATAAATTCGTCTTTGAAAACCTGCTCAATCAAAGGTACTGGATACAACTCAAGGACAAGAAAGGACCACAAAATGATGGTGAAAGCTTGTGAACCTTGAAGCTCATAAGTACTTCTATTAGAGACCAAAAGCTCTTCAAGTGCTTTAAACAAAGCTGGTGAAGGATGATTGAAAAACCCATAGACGTACACAAAAAGAGATAAACTCTGAGACTCCATTCTATAAAGTAGCGGTAATGCAACTTCAGCTGCTCTGTCCAACAGTACTGGATCATAATGTCTCACTTTTGCTAGCATCCAAAGCATATGTGACAATAGACGTGGGTCGCACCAATGTTCTGAATCACTGGATAATAAGATCTCCTTCATCTTGTCGTAAAACTCTTTGTTGTAGTAATGCAATGACTTTCCTGACACCCACAGTAAAAATGATACCACAATAGTGGATTCACTTTCAAGTATTAATGTTGATGCTTTCTCAAAGATCCAATCTTCAAGAGGAATGTTACTTTTCTGCAAAGACCAGATAATGGTTGCTACAGAAAAATCATCCATTACATCAATACTCCTGTACAGGTACTCTAACAGTGGATCTGTTAACTCTTTCGGCCATCTTCCAAGTATAGCAAAACCTCTGCAAACCCGCCTTAGCGAGACATGACAATCAAAAGTCTCACTGGTGAGTTGATATACAACGATGGCCACAATATGGTCAATCAATTCTGTCCGTCCTGTTCTAATGTTAAAGAAAGCTAAAGATTTGATGATTGACCCAATGTCTTGAGGAGGAAGTTCAGATAGACTTTTACCACTTTCTTCTATCAAAGATAAAACGGTGTCAGCTGCTCTTGGGTTAATGTTAGTTCTTAACTTGCTGAAACAAGAGAGTAGTTGAACCAGGTCCGGCAACGAGAACAAATGCAAATCTCCCATAATGTCGTTGCAAAGTTTTTGAAAAATTTCATTACTTTTTAGCGGAGAGGATTTCATATTGGTGGCCTTGTCCTGAATGCTCGTTTCAGACACGGCTTTTAAAACTTGCAGTTGATCAAAGACAGAGAGAGGCTCCTTGTACCTTCCCAGTATTTCCATTGAGGAGTTGAATGATTCTGCTCGTGACATTGAAGATAATAAAGAACCAATCATCATGTCAGACCTCGTGTCAGAGTAAGTTTTAGTGGCCTGATATTGAGAAGGAGGAGGGCCTGCTGACCGGGTGGAACTGGCTCTGGTTAGTTTAGGAGAGACTAGGGAGGATGAGAAAGAGAAGGAAGAAGGCAAGAACAGTCTCTGGAACTGAAATCTGCCATGGAGTCGACCCAATGTGTGCATGTTGCTTTTAATAAACTATTAATAACTTAACTATAATAATTATTAATTAGTAACTTTATTAAGGACTACATGTATTTCTTAATTGTTTTTCTTTGTAAACAATTTATTTTTCAAGTATTCACTTTGAAGTGTGTAGTCATAACCGAGTGGCTCCCATTCGTAGTATGGGACCTGAAGAGAAAATGGAGAAAGAAATGTAACATCAATATTTAAACAATCATACTTGAATGAATTCCCAGCCAAAGGCTTCCAGCTGCCTCCTCTTTATGACACTTCTTCCTAGCTTATGGTTACCATTAGCAGCAAAATGAAGCGGGCCATCAATCTCAATTATTATTCTCCTTTTAGCAGCTGCAACTCTCCCTCCATCAACCCATCCACTGGATATATTATACAGCCCTTCACCTTTATTCTTAGTATCTTTGAATATTTTGGATAACCTTTTCCAAGGAACAGGTACATCCTCCATGCAAAGCTTCTTCCAAGCAGCTAGACTCCATTTAAAATGCTTATTTCCAGGTGGTATAGGATCATCATTTTCATCTAACAAGATCTCAGCATCAACAGTGTAGCCATTAGGCATGTGAGCTTCTGGAATAAAAAGCTTGTCCTTACTTGAGTCCACCTTTTTGAAGTGGAGTAACTTCTCCAGTGTTTCTGTGATATTCCTTTCAAATCTTGATCTGAAAATGGCATGCTTAGTTATCAGCATCTCTGATAAAATGGAGGAACGTTGAGAAGGAGAGAGAGAGGGAAGGGAGAGGTGGGGGTTAGTCATTGATGCATTGTCCAGCTGCATGATAGTTTGAAAAGAGTGTGAGTTGGCTAAAAAATAAAATAAAATTAATCACAGTACTAATACAATAATTATACCTTTTATAAATTCGTCTTTGAAAACCTGCTCAATCAAAGGTACTGGATACAACTCAAGGACAAGAAACGACCACAAAATGTTGACAAAAGCTTGCGAATTTTGAAACGCATAAGTACTTCCATAAGAGACCAAAAGCTCTTCAAGTGCTTTAAACAAAGCTGGTGAAGGATGATTGAAAAACCCATAGGCGTACACGGAATTAGATAAATCCTGAGGCTCCATTCTACAAAGTAGCGGTAATGCAACTTCAGCTGCTCTGTCCAACAGTACTGGGTCATAATGTCTCACTTTTGCTAGCATCCAAAGCATATGTGACAACAGACGTGGGTCGCACCAGTGTCTTGCTTTACTGGATAACAAGATCTCTCTCATCTTGTCGTAAAACTCTTTGTTGTAGTAATGCAACGACTTTCCTGACACCCACAGTAAATGTGATACGACACTAGTGGATTCACTTTCAAGTATTAAGGTTGATGTTTTCTCAAAGATCCAATCTTCAAGAGGAATGTTACTTTTCTGCAGAGACCAGATAATGATTGCTACAGAATAATCATCCATTACATCAATACTCCTGTACAGGTAACCTAAAAGTGGATCTGTTAATTTTTCCGGCCATCTTCCAAGTACCGCAAAACTTCTGCAAGTCTTCTTCAGCCAGTAGTGCTGATCATAAGTGTGCAAGGCAAGTCGGATTTTAAGAGCGGCAACAATGTGGTCAATCAATTCTGTCCGTCCTGTTCTAATGTTGAAGAGAGCTAAAGAGTTGACAATAGACCCAATGTCTGGAGGAGGAAGTCCAGATAGACTTTTACCACTTTCTTCTATCAAAGATAAAACGGTATCAGCTGCTCTTGGGTTAATGCTAGTTCTTAACTTGCTAAAACAAGAGAGTAGTTGAACCAGGTCCGGCAAAGACAGCAAATGCAAGTCTCCCATAATGTTGTTGCAAAGTTTTTGAAAAGTTTCATTATTTCTTAGCGGAGAATACATGGCCTTTTTGTAAGATCTTATTTCAGACACGGCTTTCAAAACTTGCAACCGATCAAAGACAGAGAGAGGCTTTTTGTACTTTCCCAGTATTTCCATTGAGGAGTTGAGTGACTCTGCTCGTAATATTGAAGATAATAAAGAATTATTATCAGGATTTGTTTTAGTGGCCTGATATTGAGAAGGAGGAGGGCCTGCTGACCGGGTAGAACTGGCTCTGGTTAGTTTAGGAGAGACTAGGGAGGATGAGAAAGAGAAGGAAGAAGGCAAGAACAGTCTCTGGAACTGAAATCTACCATGGAGTCGACCTAATGTGTGCATGTTGCTTTTAACTAACCATTAATAACAAGCCACGCCTAATACTAAAGGATCTAGTTTATTTTTAACCCCCACGCCTATTAAAGATGGAGGCTGGAGTGGTCTCAGCTGTGTGGGGCAAAGACATAGCTCAGGACGTGTTTCAGAGATGGAATCAAGGCAAGAGAGCTTCAGGATACTTTTATTTTGCATTTTATCTTTTATTTTAGGATTTATTTTCAGCTCAAAAGAGCCTCTGGCGTTAGTTCAGTACAGTGGGGGCCCCTGTGCTGTTTTGGCTCCAGTACAGGTCTGGCATCACGTGATCAAGTAGACGTATGATCTTTTGTGTAGGCTTTTATATTTCAAAAACATTTATACGAAGACAGAGACAACGACAATCTTGATAATGAGGACTGGAGGAAGTGTGAAAGTAAGTCTTTAAACATAAAATTGGACTATGTAGCAGAAACTGTCATTGTAAAATTCATCATAATGTTAAAAATTGCGAAAATAAATATAAAATTATTATTAAATTTTAAGTTATCATTATTTTAGGTTCTGTGGCTCAAGGATTATTAATATCTGTCCTCTCTCATATTCTAATTAATGCCAGCTCTGATGGCACCTGCAGACTTGCCTTACTCGATTCCAAAGCTCCACCCACTTCGACAGTTGCCATGGATACAATAGCACAAGTCACACCTACTCAAACGGGTGGAGTGAGTGGTGGGTTGAAGAGGAAGCATCCCTCGCCTCTTTCAGAGGAAAAGACAAGTGGAATAAAACGAGAACCTTCTCTCTCCCTTCCTCCTCTTATAACGGGCAGCTCCATTGAGAAATTATTGGAAAAGGTCAAAAGGAAAGAGGAGGGGAGTGGTCACGGCCAGGAGAGTGGGTGTGGTCTTACATTAGAGGCACTTTCGTCAGCTTTACGTAGCGTTAGAGAGAGACAGCAGGAGGAGGAGGAGGAGGAGGAGGGAGAAGATCAAGAGTTGAGAGCTATTGATAATAAAATGATGTCAAGTGATGCATTAGGTCAAACCGGTTTAGCTAGCCGTCAAACCGGTTTGACTGGATCTGGTGATATTTCGTCAGCTACTACTAAAACAAGAGCTGAGGATTTTCATTCTAAAATAAGGTCAATATATTAATAATTAACTAACCATTATTAATAGTTAATTAACCAGTATTGGTAGTTAATTAACCACTATTAATAGTCAATGTTTATTAATTATTTTAGGGTGTGTCACTGCACTGACTTGGGTAGCACTGTTAGATGCATTAGAGAGAATTTGAGTGATTTCTTCAGCTCATACGGAGTCCTATTATTCCTTTATTCTGTAGTACTTACTAAAGTAAGAAAGGACATAAACCCATTCACTCAATAGTTTAAGAATTAGTATTATAATAAACAATTATTACTGTGTTATAGTGTCCATAATATACCACTGATATGCAACTAGTATTAGTAGCACTAAAGTAAGAAAGGAGTTATATTTACCCATCCACACTCCACTATCAGTATTACACTATTACAATATTGCATGTATTGCATCTACAACTGAACTAAACTATAACACAGTATTGAGGTACACCAGCAGTTAGGAACTGTAGTGTGGTTGTTATGGTGGATGTCATCATGTCTTTTAGGGAATTGATAGAATATCTGAGGAAAGAGAAGAAACTGAGCAACCGTTGATAGACCCACTTCATGGCCACGGAAGGTTGTGTCTTATTATTTTATTATTTTTAAGTTAATTTGAATAAATATTAGTCAGAATTTGATTAATTTGCTATTGACTGGACGCTGTGTTACCAACGTCTTTGATTTGGATAAAGATCTTGGAGGAATGAGTAAGTTAATTATAATTATTCAATAATTACTAACAATAATTATTCAAAATATTACTGCTAGTTTATGATTGTCTTCTCTCTCTCTCCTTGTTTAGAGTTGCTTGGCATTCCAAGGCAATCCACAGTTGGTTTTTTAACGATATTAGAATCTCTTCATTACTGTGAGGTCTGTCTGTCTGCAAATTACTCCTAGTAGTTAGAACAACTTTAAAAATTCGTAAAAAATTCATTTGTGATCGGAATCAGCTCAAACTTTCTACACAACATAAGTACATGTATATGCATCAGGAAATGTAATAAAAATGGAGAATTTTCTACTTTTCATTTTTGGCAAAATTTGGCCCGCGACCCTGTACTATAGTACAGGGACTTTTGTCCGATTTTGGAGCAACTTTAAAAAATCGTAAAAAATCCAAACTTGATCGGAATCAGCTCAAACTTTCTATGCAACATAAGAACATGTATATGCATCAGGAAATGTAATAAAAATGGAGAATTTTCTACTTTTCATTTTTGGCAAAATTTGGCCCGCGACCCTAGTACAGGGACTTTTGTCCGATTTTGGAGCAACTTTAAAAAATCATAAAAAATCCAAACTTGAAGTACAGAAAAATTGGAGAACTCTCTCCTCCTACTATAATTTTTATAATGTTTAGGTTGGTAGTTTTCTAAAGAATCCTATTTATCCTGTCTGGTTGATAGCCAGTGAGACTCACTTGACTGTACTTTTCTCACTGGTGAGCTACAGCTGTTGCTAGGGAACCTCCCCTTGTTGCTAAGGGGTATTTTATGTACGTCTTGTTTTGTAGGAGATCGGTCTTACTTCTGAAGAAGATGCACAATCTGTGGCCAAGAGAGAATTCTCACGATTTAGTATTGAAGGTGAAAGTGAAAATTATTACTATTATTATTATTATTAAGAGCAGTTGTTATTATTAATTATTTATTGTTATTTTTATTATTTAAAGGTGATTCTTGTCTAATGGCTACTGACAAGTTAACTGATCTATTACAAAAGTTAAATCTTGAGACAGACTCTGGCTAGTAAGCTAATAGCCTATTGCAGCTGCTACTCTTCCCTCCTTTTCTCTCATTGCAGTGTTGAGTATATGAAGAAGAAACTAGACAAGGAGAGTGCAGGGATTATTCTGCTTAGTGATTTTTTAAACGAGTTTTATCCTTTTCCAGTAAGCTTTCTCCTTTTCTCTTCTCTCCTCTCTCTCTCTCTCTTTCCTCCAGCAGATGGAATGTGAAAGACCCAAAGCATTTACAGTTTATCATTACAACGGATTAATACACAACAACGAAGATGAGGTAAGTGTAAAATCTAGTGCCATAATAATAATAATAATAATAATAATAATAATAATAATAATTTTACTTTCTCCTCAGATCCAGCTTGCCAGAGGGCAGGCAGTGGCCCTTGGTGAAGCAGGCGGTACTAGTTCAGACATTTCTTTAATTAACTGCCTTCAGACAAAATGGCCCGACCTTATCATACATTGGGATGGTGGAACGGATCCTAAAATTATTTAAAGAATACAAAACCTCTCTCCCTCTCTCCTTCCCTCCAGCAACAATCAGCTATCGATCAGGACATTAATTGGAACTAATTATTTACATTATCATCTTTAACTTTCTCATCTAATAATTTAAATGTTTTCTCTCTCCCTCTCTTTCGTATAATAAAAATAATTAATTGGAAAAATCAAAATGAAAAATGTGTGTGTATTAACTGTACATAACCAATAATCAACAACAATAATAATAATAATGATAAGAATTATGTCAAATTGTGGATATAAAATCATAATAATTGAAAAGAAAAGAGGAAAAGCAACATAAAATGTGTGCCATATTCATATACAAATACATTCAATAATAATAATAATAATAATAATAATAATAATAATAATAATAATAATAATTATACATGTATATATTCAATCAATATTAATATTAATCTACTGTTGTTTCATTGCATATCCTTTAAGTCCGTCATGCCCAAAAATATCCCCCAGGGGGTCATCATTATTACCAGCAGAAGCCCCGCCCCCCACAGAATTCAATTTTGATACGTCTACCGGAGTTAAGGAACCGATTAAAGAGCTTTCAAGTGAAGCCGTACCTCTCTTTCTCTCAAAGTTCTTGAGTCCTGAGCCGGAATAAGGTTGGGGCTTTAAAGGTGGAGCTCCCCTAGCAATGGGAGGGCTGTCCTTGGCAATAAGTGCTCCGCCTGGTTTAAAAGGATTACTGTCGTACTCTCCAGGGGTGAGAATTGGTTGCCAGGGGTCGTTAGGAGGTCTTACCATTTCATTAATCACTGGCATACGCTGGTCACTAGTAATGGAATTATAAGTGGGCGTGGCCATACTTGAAGTAGTTAATCCTGTTTCAGTAAAAGTCGTATCCCTCAGTGCTCTCTGAAGCTCTTCCCCTGCCGTTGAAACTGACCCGGCGGTGAACGGATCACTGATTCTGCGTGAACTCTTGATCAGCGCGTCAGCAACTGCAGATCCGAAATCAGATGACGGAGAGTTCCGATTGGTCAGTTCAAATATTTCGTGTAAGTCCCCGCCTTTACCCTTCTCCCCTCCCTTAAGGTGCTTCTTTCTAGGAGGAGGGACAGGGGGCATTAGGGACGGAGGGGACTCTGAGATGTGCTCATTTTTAGTAACAGTATCAACTCCGCCCCAAGAGGAGGAGGAGCTCGAGGAGACTATGGAGGCGGAGTCAGTGTCCCCCTCGTCCGATAGAACCGGTCTGATCAGTACTGGGGTAGGCATGCGCTCGATGGTATGGACTGAGTCCGTTAGATCGACCAGTTGACCAGTAGCTACCTCCAGCGAGTCCTTACTGCTGATACTCACCGACTCAGCACTATTATCATCGAGACTCAGTCTCTGGTTATTATCAGAGATAGGCGTGGTTATTATAAGGGGCGGGGCTTCGGTGAGTGAACTTCTCTTTCTTTGGAGGTCGAGCATCTGATTCAGTTTGTCCATACCAACCTTGTGCTGTGAGTAAGGGATCACTGGCGGAGGGACTTTGGACTACAGAGGAGGGAGAATAAGAGGACATGATACAGTATTAGGATCATGTGGTGGGTTACTTTGTGTCGTCCATCTTGACTGCTCCCAGTGGCTGGTAGTGTGGAGGATTTATTTGACAAGTTAGGACTCCAGCTGGGATACATATCGCTAATCCTCTCCTAAGAATAATAATAATAATTAAAAATTAATAATAACATCCTACATTTCCTTTCCCTTGGAACAGGTTCTTGGTATCTTTCATTAAAGTTCGGGTGTTTTTAGCAACCTTGGTGCTGTGTTTATGGAGCAAATCCTACAAAAATGTAACACAAACATTGTTAAAATTTCAAAATATCTAACACCAGCTGCTACCAACACACAGAGAAAACTTGACAGGAATTCACACACAAGGACTTCCCTTACCTTCATGTCCTTGAAAGCAACCTTCATCTGATCCGACGACCACTTCCCCGACTTCAGCTCTTCCTCGTAGATGATGACCTCATCGTCAAACATGTCCCTATCCTTGTTCGAGTTGAGTCTGTCTATCCTCCCATTTATGAACTGCTGGAAGTGTTGGAACTCGAGTAGCAAAGACAAGAACTCTTCCATGTGGGGCCTGGACTTTATGAAACTGTGGGAGAGAGAAAGAGAGAGAGAGACAGACAGACAGACAGACAGACAGACAGACAGAGAGAGACAGACAGAGAAAGATAAAAGAATAAATATTGAAGGAATTTACATTCAAATGTACATCTTACATACACACACATACATAAACAAGTACATGTATATAAAACTAAATCATTTAATTGTTAAACATACGCTTCTCTATCAAAAGAGACAGTGGATTCTCCTTCTCTCATCTTCAGAGCCAGTCGATATCCTCCCAGTAGTGCCACGTTAGCCTGTAGGAAAGCTTTAGTGCAAGTATCACCGTAAGCCGAAGAACTCTTTTTTAAAACGTTCTTTAATTGTGTGGAGACGTCCGGAGGAATGTTGAGCAGATCCTCGTAATACGGTGATTCAAGTTCGCTTTGATCAATGTCCAGTATGACAGCGTCGTTGATCGGCATAGCACGAACTTGATCCATCATGGAGGAGTGGATACCCATCAGGAAAGGCATTGGGGCTCTAATTAGAATAAACAACCGGGTGGCTTTAATTAGAGCAATTTAAATGAGGACAAATTGAATTAAAAATACAGATTACGTATAGTTTAAAAAAACAATTATCATAGAAGCATTAGTTAGGAAAGATTTATAGACGGGCATTAATTAGGATGGATTTATAGACGGGCATTAATTAGGAAAGATTTATAGACGGGCATTAGTTAGGAAAGATTTATAGACGGGCATTAATTAGGATGGATTTATAGACGGGCATTAATTAGGAAAGATTTATAGACAGGCATTAATTAGGAAAGATTTATAGACGGGCATTAGTTAGGAAAGATTTATAGACGGGCATTAATTAGGATGGATTTATAGATGGGCATTAATTAGGAAAGATTTATAGACGGGCATTAATTAGGATAGATTTATAGACGGGCATTAGTTAGGAAAGATTTATAGACGGGCATTAATTAGGATAGATTTATAGACGGGCACTAATTAGGAAAGATTTATAGACGGGCATTAATTAGGAAAAATTTATAGACGGGCATTAATTAGGATAGATTTATAGACGGGCATTAATTAGGATAGATTTATAGACGGGCATTAATTAGGATAAATTTATAGACGGGCATTAATTAGGATAGATTTATAGACGGGCATTAATTAGGATAGATTTATAAATGGGCATTAATTAGGATAGATTTATAGACGGGCACTAATTAGGATAGATTTATAGACGGGCATTAATTAGGATAGATTTATAGACGGGCACTAATTAGAACTCACGTGCAGTAATCAATGAGATGGTGTGGAGTAATTGGAATAAAAATGTGTTGCCTTTAAAAGGGAAGAAGTAATAATTGATAATAATAAAAAGAGATATTGAATTCTTACCAAAAAAGAGGATAGAGTAGTAATACACAGCCATGTACAGCTGCTGAGAGCTATAAGAAAATTAAAATAAAATAAAATAAATAAAAGGTACTCACAGTCTTTAAACTACTAGAAGTGATGATGATCCGTCTTTCAAATAACATACTAAAAGAGGGAGAGAGAGAGAGAGAGAGAGAGAGAGAGAGAGAGAGAGAGAGAGAGAGAGAAAGGCAGGTAAAACAGATAAGTACATGTACGGCATAAACTTACTTAGCGTATAAACACAGAATAACTTGATGATGTAGTGTTGGATAAAAAAGAGTTAAATTATGCTACAAAAAAAACAAAAATAAAATATACTGAAATATACTAAAATATACAGTACATGCACTATAAACACAAATATACACGGACTCACATCTGTTGGTATCTCTGGTAGTCTTTTAGTATTAGGTAAAGGAAAGGTGTACACCTAATAAGGAAGCAAAAGGTAGTGAAATAATGATCATACATATATGTACATGCTCTATTGTATTAGGTTACAGTTCTAGTGTGTGTTCATGAGATGATGGCTAATTGATAGTGAGTGTGTGGCGGTAGTGATAGTGGCAAAGTAAACATCAATGACTACTTCATGATAATGCTTCCTTTAAAAGCATCACATGAATAGACAGACAATTGTACACACACACACTATACAGTACATACTAAATAGGAAGACATACACCGTGCAAGCATGACTTTAAGATAGACAACCGTCTTAGTTTATTTACAATACATTATACCATAAAACAATACATGTACATTTAAAGGTACAATGTAGATTATCATATAATTATACATTTAAAAGTACATGTACATGCATGACTTTAAGATAGACAACCAGTCTTGGTTTATTTACAATACATTATGTAACAGATAGACTTTGGGATGGTAAAACTACATGTACATGTACATTGAAAGGTACAATGTAGACTATGTACATATGTACATACACATCCACTACATAAACACATACAAGTACATAATACATTTAAAAGTACATGTACATGTACATACATGCCTCCATTACATGTATTGTGTATAGTGTACCTGCCCAGTGTCTATCCCTTCAGGTACTAAAGTCATAACAGTTTCGGTATTGAGGGAAGGTACCGGGTGCTTGTAGAGGCTGGTCAGGAATGGATCAATCAGCTCCGTCTATGGATAGAAAGGAGGCGTGTCAACCCCGCCCACTCTTTTAATTGATTGGCATACCTGGAAGTCGGCGTGAAAGTCTGAGATTTTGTCCAATATTTTGTAGAAAACTTTGAACCAGGGAAGATCGCTAAAATAAGAACATAATTATAATAATTAAATAATAATAATAATAATAATAATAATAATAATAGATTTGTACACAATGTGCTGTAGAATGTAAATTCGTACATTCGTACATGTACATGTATCTATAACTGTATTTTCTATTTTTATTATTGTTAGTGATGATGTCATTCCAGTGCTAAGGTAAACATGTAGTCCATTAGCAACTGACATCATAACCATCATCATTATTAATTAATATACCAAAGATTAATAAACCCGTTAGCCTGTGTGGGCGTTAATTAACGAGTACTCAACACTTTGGAATGAAATACACGTACACGTACATGTACTCCCTTTTCCCTTTACCTTATGAAGCAGGAGCACACGTCGCCACGAGGAGGATACCGACAGAAACCAAAACGGAAGGTGCCTTGAAGATCCGTTAGACAAAAAGTGAAGTGTTCTTCAGCATTAGTGCTGGAAGAGATCAAAGGAGAGAGAGAGGAAGAGGGAGAGTAAATGTATGTCCACACTCAAGGTTGTCAAGTCATTTCACTTACTTTGAGTCTTTTGTGGGGAAGACAAACTTTGCCAGGTTTTTCTTTAGATCCTAAAATTAACAAAAAACAGGCACAACGTAAATACATGTACACCCACACACTCAATAACAAATTAAATATCAAATCAATGTGTCGTATCTTTTTGAGATATCAAGGTGTAATGTTCACGCATTTGAACTCACCTCATCAAACTGATGATCTTTGGGATATAATCTTTTGATCTCTGGAGCTGCATGGGAATGGAGTTATGGGAATAGAAATATAGGAATGAAAGTAGATAAATACATGTATGTTATACCTTTATCATCATGAGGCCTGATGTATTCAACGTAACATTCAAACGTTTGAGTCGGGTTTCTGAGAGAGAGAGGGGGGGGAGAGACAGAGACGACAGACATGATGATAACATGTGTGTGTATCTTAAATGACATCAGAGAGAGTATGATAACAGTGCAATGTCTTTAACACTGTCTCTATTACTACACACCTCATGTGACCTCTATTTAAAGTCTAGTACACTTCCTTCCATCATCTTATATCAAACATGTGGTAACCTCTCTCTCCTTCTCTTCCCCCCCTCTCTCTCCATTCAAATAATGCAGCTCTTGTTTACATTGTTTAGCAAGTGAAAGCTATCAAAAAACAGGCCCTACTCTACCCCTAACACATGTACCTGTACATGTACAGATACATACAAGTGTAGTTTTGTATGTAGTCAAGTTCCTCATAATAAGATGATTAACAGTCTCTAGTGTATTGTATACACTAGTCTACCTATTATTGTGTACTATAGACTGATAAACAACACTACATGGATACTATTGACAGACTCCCCACTGCATTTGTAACCATTGTTCATCATTTCTCTAAGTTCTTTCAATACAAATCATATTGTAATTCTTTACAACATAAGGGATAAGCTCTCCATAGCTTACTTCTTTACTCTAGAGTCCATTACTGTCTCCTTCTTCCCGGGAGGACCACAAAGAAAGAGAGAAAGAGAGAGAGAGGAAGACTGACTCGATGATACAAGAAGAGATTAAGAGAGATTACGGAAATGTAAAACAAAATCCGTATACCCACTAGGTCCGTATACTGAAGGGCGTGGCTACTTTCACGTGATCACAAGCATCACGTGATTATTACAAGATGGCGTCTAATGGAGAGCAGGTAATTTCAATAGCAAAATAACTCTCAAACCTTTCTTCCTCTGTCCCTCCAGTCAATGTTTTATGCTGTGGTAGTCACAGGATCTCCTCGTGAGACGACAGAGGGAGACGTTAGAAAGTTTTTTGAGGAAATTGCAGTGAAAGAAGTTAAATTTCAGACAGACGAGAGAGGCTGGAGAACTGGGAACAGCATTTACGTTCAACTTGAGACGTCAAAAGATTTCGAGTTAGCATGCACAAGAGACGGTCAACTCCTACTGTCTCAGAAGGTTGGGGTCCTCATGATATCAAAAGCTGATTACGAAAGAAGTACTGGATCTACTGGAAGAGGAGCTACTTATAATAACGGAGCGTACAACCAGGGGGCCGAAGGGGGAGTGAAAATAGTTAGTTTAATGATTGGGCGGGGCTTATACATTAATGGGGGCAGGGCTTTAAAACTACGAAATGACTTAATTAATATTAATAATAATTTTATTTCTAATAGGAGCATGAGACTCCTCCTACTGAGCCACGCCCACTTGTCGAATCCTACTTTGTACGTCTACGTGGCCTTCCCTACTCTGCAATGGCTTCCGACATACTTGACTTCCTTAAAGACGTTCAAGTCAAAGACGGAGAGAAAGGAGTCCATTTTTCCTTTGGTTCCGACGGCCGTGTCTCCGGAGAAGCCTACGTTGAGGTTTGTTCGGGAGGTGATGTGGAAAGGGCTCTTAGACATGACAGGGATCATTTGGGCGGGAGGTATATTGAGGTTTTCCGTGCGTCCCAGAACCAGTTCGAGTATGAATGTCATCCGATGAAGGGGCCGGGGGTAGGGGGAAGGGCAGGAGGTGTGGTCAGGCTGCGTGGGTTACCGTACGGGTCGACTGAGGATAACATAAGGGATTTCTTTCAAGGTTTGGGTATCAATTATTATTTATTTTATTTATTTATTTTATTATTTATTAATTTAATTATTTACTTTTATTTCTAGCTGAATAAAAAATTGTTTTAGATTCTCTCTTTATTTTATTTTCATTTCTTCTCCCCCTCCCTCTCTCTCCCCCCATATCCCTGTACATGTACTTTACCAGGTATTGCCATATCACACATTACAATGCAATTGAACGAAAGTGGAAGGGAAACTGGTGAAGCTTTTGTTGAACTCTTTCATGAAGAAGATGTAGACAGAGCACTAGACAGACACAAGAAAGTACTAGGACACAGGTAACATTTAAAAAATATTAATAGTAATAGTAATCTCTGTTATTACCTGTATATTTTGGAGTGGGCTAGTGGGTAAAATTTTGGCAAATTTATTATTAAATAGTCACTATTATACATGTACATGTACATTATGTCACTTTGTAGGTACATTGAAGTGTTCCGGACCACTCGGAGTGACATAAAACCCGTCGCTGATCGATGGGCCAAGTACTCAAGGCCAGCTCCCTACCCTGGGGGAGGGGGAGGAGGAGGAGGAGGTGGGAGGAGATATGATTCTGATCCATACCACAGGCAATGACGATTAATAATTAATTATAATTAATAATTTAATTATAGAGGGGCGGGGTATAAGTTTGGCGGAAGAGGTGGAGGCTGGTCTGATTATGGAGGAGAAAGAGAATACTACGGACACTCAAGATACTCTGGGGCTGGTAGAGACATGACGAGACCAACATACAGCAGGTGTTACTCTAATTCAAAATGCATATCTGTCTATAGTTCTTGATGGGCATTAATTAGAATAACCTCAGTCTTAAATATTTGATATAATACTTATTCATTTCTTTACATGCAGTGATCCTAATGGCGGTCACTGTGTTCGAATGAGAGGTCTACCTTATTCTGCCAGCGAGAGAGAGATATTTGATTTCTTCTCTCCTCTTGTCCCGTTTCGAGTTACCCTCGAGAAGGACACGTATGGACGAGCTTCAGGTGAGGGAGAGGTTGAGTTCTGTACTCATGAAGACGCAGTGAATGCTATGAAGAAGGACCGTGGACATATTGGTGAGTAAGAGAAGAGTTCTTTTAGTATGTAACATGTAACATTTTAAATCTCTCTTCTCTCTCTCTCTCTCTCCCCCCATCA